>NW_026989044.1:0-253710 GCF_030222135.1 Aotus nancymaae
AACGGTTGTCAATGTGTGCACTCAACTTCCAGAATTAAACCCGTGTGTGGATTCAGCAGTCTGCAAACACTTTCTCTGCAGAGTCCCAAAACAGGCGTTTTCAGCCCATTACCGGCATATGGAAGAAAATGCAGTAAGCACAGGGAAATATCTGCTTCTAAATCTAAAACGCAGCTATCTAACAGAACGGTTGTCAATGTGTGCACTCAACTTCCAGAGATAAACCCGTGTGTGGATTCAGCAGTCTGCAAACACTTTCTCTGCAGAGTCCCAAAACAGGCGTTTTCAGCCCATTACCGGCATATGGAAGAAACAGCAGTAAGCACAGGGAAATATCTGCTTCTAAATCTAAAACGCAGCTATCTAACAGAACGGTTGTCAATGTGTGCACTCAACTTCCAGAGTTAAACCCGTGTGTGGATTCAGCAGTCTGCAAACACTTTCTCTGCAGAGTCCCAAAACAGGCGTTTTCAGTCCATTACCGGCATATGGAAGAAACAACAGTAAGCACAGGGAAATACCTGCTTCTAAATCCAAAACGCAGCTATCTAACAGAACGGTTGTCAATGTGTGCGCTCAACTTCCATAGTTAAACCCGTGTGTGGATTCAGCAGTCTGCAAACACTTTCTCTGCAGAGTCCCAAAACAGGCGTTTTCAGCCCATTACCGGCATATGGAAGAAAATGCAGTAAGCACAGGGAAATATCTGCTTCTAAATCTAAAACGCAGCTATCTAACAGAAGGGTTGTCAATGTGTGCACTCAACTTCCAGAGTTAAACCCGTGTGTGGATTCCGCAGTCTGCAAACACTTTCTCTGCAGAGTCCCAAAACAGGCGTTTTCAGCCCATTACCGGCATATGGAAGAAACAGCAGTAAGCACAGGGAAATATCTGCTTCTAAATCTAAAACGCAGCTATCTAACAGAACGGTTGTCAATGTGTGCACTCAACTTCCAGAGTTAAACCCGTGTGTGGATTCAGCAGTCTGCAAACACTTTCTCTGCAGAGTCCCAAAACAGGCGTTTTCATCCCATTACCGGCATATGGGAGAAACAACAGTAAGCACAGGGAGATACCTGCTTCTAAATCCAAAACGCAGCTATCTAACAGAACGGTTGTCAATGTGTGCACTCAACTTCCATAGTTAAACCCGTGTGTGGATTCAGCAGTCTGCAAACACTTTCTCTGCAGAGTCCCAAAACAGGCGTTTTCAGCCCATTACCGGCATATGGAAGAAACAGCAGTAAGCACAGGGAAATATCTGGTTCTAAATCCAAAACGCAGCTATCTAACAGAACGGTTGTCAATGTGTGCACTCAACTTCCAGAGTTAAACCCGTGTGTGGATTCAGCAGTCTGCAAACACTTTCTCTGCAGAGTCCCAAAACAGGCGTTTTCAGCCCATTACCGGCATATGGAAGAAACAGCAGTAAGCACAGGGAAATATCTGGTTCTAAATCCAAAACGCAGCTATCTAACAGAACGGTTGTCAATGTGTGCACTCAACTTCCAGAGTTAAACCCGTGTGTGGATTCAGCAGTCTGCAAACACTTTCTCTGCAGAGTCCCAAAACAGGCGTTTTCAACCCATTACCGGCATATGGAAGAAACAGCAGTAAGCACAGGGAAATATCTGCTTCTAAATCCAAAACGCAGCTATCTAACAGAACGGTTGTCAATGTGTGCACTCAACTTCCAGAGTTAAACCCGTGTGTGGATTCCGCAGTCTGCAAACACTTTCTCTGCAGAGTCCCAAAACAGGCGTTTTCAGCCCATTACCGGTATATGGAAGAAACAGCAGTAAGCACAGGGAAATATCTGCTTCTAAATCCAAAACGCAGCTATCTAACAGAACGGTTGTCAATGTGTGCACTCAACTTCCAGAGTTAAACCCGTGTGTGGATTCAGCAGTCTGCAAACACTTTCTCTGCAGAGTCCCAAAACAGGCGTTTTCAGCCCATTACCGGCATATGGAAGAAACAGCAGTAAGCACAGGGAAATATCTGCTTCTAAATCCAAAACGCAGCTCTCTAACAGAATGGTTGTCAATGTGTGCACTCAACTTCCAGAGTTAAACCCGTGTGTGGATTCAGCAGTCTGCAAACACTTTCTCTACAGAGTCCCAAAACAGGCGTTTTCAGCCCATTACCGGCATATGGAAGAAACAGCAGTAAGCACAGGGAAATATCTGCTTCTAAATTCAAAACGCAGCTATCTAACAGAACGGTTGTCTATGTGTGCACTCAACTTCCAGAATTAAACACGTGTGTGGATTCAGCAGTCTGCAAACACTTTCTCTGCAGAGTCCCAAAACAGGCGTTTTCAGCCCATTACCGGCATATGGAAGAAACAGCAGTAAGCACAGGGAAATATCTGCTTCTAAATCTAAAACGCAGCTATCTAACAGAACGGTTGTCAATGTGTGCACTCCACTTCCAGAGATAAACCCGTGTGTGGATTCAGCAGTCTGCAAACACTTTCTCTGCAGAGTCCCAAAACAGGCGTTTTCAGCCCATTACCGGCATATGGAAGAAACAGCAGTAAGCACAGGGAAATATCTGCTTCTAAATCTAAAACGCAGCTATCTAACAGAACGGTTGTCAATGTGTGCACTCAACTTCCAGAGTTAAACCCGTGTGTGGATTCAGCAGTCTGCAAACACTTTCTCTGCAGAGTCCCAAAACAGGCGTTTTCAGCCCATTACCGGCATATGGAAGAAACAACAGTAAGCACAGGGAAATACCTGCTTCTAAATCCAAAACGCAGCTATCTAACAGAACGGTTGTCAATGTGTGCGCTCAACTTCCATAGTTAAACCCGTGTGTGGATTCAGCAGTCTGCAAACACTTTCTCTGCAGAGTCCCAAAACAGGCGTTTTCAGCCCATTACCGGCATATGGAAGAAACAGCAGTAAGCACAGGGAAATATCTGCTTCTAAATCCAAAACGCAGCTATCTAACAGAACGGTTGTGAATGTGTGCACTCAACTTCCAGAGTTAAACCCGAGTGTGGATTCCGCAGTCTGCATACACTTTCTCTGCAGAGTCCCAATACAGGCGTTTTCAGCCCATTACCGGCATATGGAAGAAACAGCAGTAAGCACAGGGAAATATCCGCTTCTAAATCCAAAACGCAGCTATCTAACAGAACGGTTGTCAATGTGTGCACTCAACTTCCAGAGTTAAACCCGTGTGTGGATTCAGCAGTCTGCAAACACTTTCTCTGCAGAGTCCCAAAACAGGCGTTTTCAGCCCATTACCGGCATATGGAAGAAACAGCAGTAAGCACAGGGAAATATCTGCTTCTAAATCCAAAACGCAGCTATCTAACAGAACGGTTGTCAATGTGTGCACTCAACTTCCAGAGTTAAACCCGTGTGTGGATTCAGCAGTCTGCAAACACTTTCTCTACAGAGTCCCAAAACAGGCGTTTTCAGCCCATTACCGGCATATGGAAGAAACAGCAGTAAGCACAGGGAAATATCTGCTTCTAAATTCAAAACGCAGCTATCTAACAGAACGGTTGTCAATGTGTGCACTCAACTTCCAGAACTAAACCCGTGTGTGGATTCAGCAGTCTGCAAACACTTTCTCTGCAGAGTCCCAAAACAGGAGTTTTCAGCCCTTTACCGGCATAAGGAAGAAAATGCAGTAAGCACAGGGAAATATCTGCTTCTAAATCTAAAACGCAGCTATCTAACAGAACGGTTGTGAATGTGTGCACTCAACTTCCAGAGTTCAACCCGTGTGTGGATTCAGCTGTCTGCAAACACTTTCTCTGCAGAGTCCCAAAACAGGCGTTTTCAGCCCATTACCGGCATATGGAAGAAACAGCAGTAAGCACAGGGAAATATCTGCTTCTAAATCCAAAATGCAGCTATCTAACAGAACGGTTGTCAATGTGTGCACTCAACTTCCAGAGTTAAACCCGTGTGTGGATTCAGCAGTCTGCAAACACTTTCTATGCAGAGTCCCAAAACAGGCGTTTTCAGCCCTTTACCGTCATATGGAAGAAACAACAGTAAGCACAGGGAAATACCTGCTTCTAAATCCAAAACGCAGCTATCTAACAGAACGGTTGTCAATGTGTGCACTCAACTTCCAGAGTTAAACCCGTGTGTGGATTCCGCAGTCTGCAAACACTTTCTCTGCAGAGTCTCAAAACAGGCGTTTTCAGTCCATTACCGGCATATGGAAGAAACAGCAGTAAGCACAGGGAAATATCTGCTTCTAAATCCAAAACGCAGCTCTCTAACAGAATGGTTGTCAATGTGTGCACTCAACTTCCAGAGTTAAACCCGTGTGTGGATTCAGCAGTCTGCAAACACTTTCTCTACAGAGTCCCAAAACAGGCGTTTTCAGCCCATTACCGGCATATGGAAGAAACAGCAGTAAGCACAGGGAAATATCTGCTTCTAAATTCAAAACGCAGCTATCTAACAGAACGGTTGTCTATGTGTGCACTCAACTTCCAGAATTAAACACGTGTGTGGATTCAGCAGTCTGCAAACACTTTCTCTGCAGAGTCCCAAAACAGGCGTTTTCAGCCCATTACCGGCATATGGAAGAAACAGCAGTAAGCACAGGGAAATATCTGCTTCTAAATCTAAAACGCAGCTATCTAACAGAACGGTTGTCAATGTGTGCACTCCACTTCCAGAGATAAACCCGTGTGTGGATTCAGCAGTCTGCAAACACTTTCTCTGCAGAGTCCCAAAACAGGCGTTTTCAGCCCATTACCGGCATATGGAAGAAACAGCAGTAAGCACAGGGAAATATCTGCTTCTAAATCTAAAACGCAGCTATCTAACAGAACGGTTGTCAATGTGTGCACTCAACTTCCAGAGTTAAACCCGTGTGTGGATTCAGCAGTCTGCAAACACTTTCTCTGCAGAGTCCCAAAACAGGCGTTTTCAGCCCATTACCGGCATATGGAAGAAACAACAGTAAGCACACGGAAATACCTGCTTCTAAATCCAAAACGCAGCTATCTAACAGAACGGTTGTCAATGTGTGCGCTCAACTTCCATAGTTAAACCCGTGTGTGGATTCAGCAGTCTGCAAACACTTTCTCTGCAGAGTCCCAAAACAGGCGTTTTCAGCCCATTACCGGCATATGGAAGAAACAGCAGTAAGCACAGGGAAATATCTGCTTCTAAATCCAAAACGCAGCTATCTAACAGAACGGTTGTGAATGTGTGCACTCAACTTCCAGAGTTAAACCCGAGTGTGGATTCCGCAGTCTGCATACACTTTCTCTGCAGAGTCCCAAAAGAGGCGTTTTCAGCCCATTACCGGCATATGGAAGAAACAGCAGTAAGCACAGGGAAATATCCGCTTCTAAATCCAAAACGCAGCTATCTAACAGAACGGTTGTCAATGTGTGCACTCAACTTCCAGAGTTAAACCCGTGTGTGGATTCAGCAGTCTGCAAACACTTTCTCTGCAGAGTCCCAAAACAGGCGTTTTCAGCCCATTACCGGCATATGGAAGAAACAGCAGTAAGCACAGGGAAATACCTGCTTCTAAATCCAAAACGCAGCTATCTAACAGAACGGTTGTCAAGGTGTGCACTCAACTTCCAGAGTTAAACCCGTGTGTGGATTCAGCAGTCTGCAAAAACTTTCTCTACAGAGTCCCAAAACAGGTGTTTTCAGCCCATTACCGGCATATGGAAGAAACAGCAGTAAGCACAGGGAAATATCTGTTTCTAAATTCAAAACGCAGCTATCTAACAGAACGGTTGTCAATGTGTGCACTCAACTTCCAGAATTAAACCCGTGTGTGGATTCAGCAGTCTGCAAACACTTTCTCTGCAGAGTCCCAAAACAGGCGTTTTCAGCCCATTACCGGCATATGGAAGAAAATGCAGTAAGCACAGGGAAATATCTGCTTCTAAATCTAAAACGCAGCTATCTAACAGAACGGTTGTCAATGTGTGCACTCAACTTCCAGAGTTAAACCCGTGTGTGGATTCAGCAGTCTGCAAACACTTTCTCTGCAGAGTCCCAAAACAGGTGTTTTCAGCCCATTACCGGCATATGGAAGAAACAGCAGTAAGCACAGGGAAATATCTGCTTCTAAATCTAAAACGGAGCTATCTAACAGAACGGTTGTCAATGTGTGCACTCAACTTCCAGAGTTAAACCCGTGTGTGGATTCAGCAGTCTGCAAACACTTTCTCTGCAGAGTCCCAAAACAGGCGTTTTCAGCCCATTACCGGCTTATGGAAGAAACAACAGTAAGCACAGGGAAATACCTGCTTCTAAATCCAAAACGCAGCTATCTAACAGAACGGTTGTCAATGTGTGCACTCAACTTCCATAGTTAAACCCGTGTGTGGATTCAGCAGTCTGCAAACACTTTCTCTGCAGAGTCCCAAAACAGGCGTTTTCAGCCCATTACCGGCATATGGAAGAAACAGCAGTAAGCACAGGGAAATATCTGCTTCTAAATCCAAAACGCAGCTATCTAACAGAACGGTTGTCAATGTGTGCACTCAACTTCCAGAGTTAAACCCGAGTAAGGATTCCGCAGTCTGCATACACTTTCTCTGCAGAGTCCCAAAACAGGCGTTTTCAGCCCATTACCGGCATATGGAAGAAACAGCAGTAAGCACAGGGAAATACCTGCTTCTAAATCCAAAACGCAGCTATCTAACAGAACGGTTGTCAATGTGTGCACTCAACTTCCAGAGTTAAACCCGTGAGTGGATTCCGCAGTCTGCAAACACTTTCTCTGCAGAGAATCAAAACAGGCGTTTTCAGCCCATTACGGGCATATGGAAGAAACAGCAGTAAGCACAGGGAAATATCTGCTTCTAAATCCAAAACGCAGCTATCTAACAGAACGGTTGTCAATGTGTGCACTCAACTTCCAGAGTTAAACCCGTGTGTGGATTCCGCAGTCTGCAAACACTTTCTCTGCAGAGTCCCAAAACAGGCGTTTTCAGCCCATTACCGGCATATGGAAGAAAATGCAGTAAGCACAGGGAAATATCTGCTTCTAAATCTAAAACGCAGCTATCTAACAGAACGGTTGTCAATGTGTGCACTCAACTTCCAGAGTTCAACCCGTGTGTGGATTCAGCAGTCTGCAAACACTTTCTCTGCAGAGTCCCAAAACAGACGTTTTCAGCCCATTACCCGCATATGGAAGAAACAGCAGTAAGCACAGGGAAATATCTGCTTCTAAATCCAAAACGCAGCTATCTAACAGAACGGTTGTGAATGTGTGCACTCAACTTCCAGAGTTAAACCCGAGTGTGGATTCCGCAGTCTGCATACACATTCTCTGCAGAGTCCCAAAACAGGCGTTTTCAGCCCATTACCGGCATATGGAAGAAACAGCAGTAAGCACAGGGTAATATCTGCTTCTAAATCCAAAACGCAGCTATCTAACAGAACGGTTGTCAATGTGTGCACTCAACTTCCAGAGTTAAACCCGTGTGTGGATTCAGCAGTCTGCAAACACTTTCTCTGCAGAGTCCCAAAACAGGCGTTTTCAGCCCTTTACCGGCATATGGAAGAAACAGCAGTAAGCACAGGGAAATACCTGCTTCTAAATCCAAAACGCAGCTATCTAACAGAACGGTTGTCAATGTGTGCACTCAACTTCCAGAGTTAAACCTGTGTGTGGATTCTGCAGTCTGCAAACACTTTCTCTGCAGAGTCCCAAAACAGGCGTTTTCAGCCCATTACCGGCATATGGAAGAAAAAGCAGTAAGCACAGGGAAATATCTGCTTCTAAATCCAAAACGCAGCTATCTAACAGAACGGTTGTCAATGTGTGCACTCAACTTCCAGAGTTAAACCCGTGTGTGGATTCCGCAGTCTGCAAACACTTTCTCTGCAGAGTCTCAAAACAGGCGTTTTCAGCCCATTACCGGCATATGGAAGAAACAGCAGTAAGCACAGGGAAATATCTGCTTCTAAATCCAAAACGCAGCTATCTAACAGAACGGTTGTCAATGTGTGCACTCAACTTCCAGAGATAAACCCGTGTGTGGATTCCGCAGTCTGCAAACACTTTCTCTACAGAGTCCCAAAACAGGCGTTTTCAGCCCATTACCGGCATATGGAAGAAACAGCAGTAAGCACAGGGAAATATCTGCTTCTAAATTCAAAACGCAGCTATCTAACAGAACGGTTGTCAATGTGTGCACTCAACTTCCAGAATTAAACCCGTGTGTGAATTCAGCAGTCTGCAAACACTTTCTCTGCAGAGTCCCAAAACAGGCGTTTTCAGCCCATTACCGGCATATGGAAGAAACAGCAGTAAGCACAGGGAAATATCTGCTTCTAAATCCAAAACGCAGCTATCTAACAGAACGGTTGTCAATGTGTGCACTCAACTTCCAGAGTTAAACCCGTGTGTGGATTCTGCAGTCTGCAAACACTTTCTCTGCAGAGTCCCAAAACAGGCGTTTTCAGCCCATTACCGGCATAAGGAAGAAACAGCAGTAAGCACAGGGAAATATCTGCTTCTAAATCAAAAATGCAGCTATCTAACAGAACGGTTGTCAATGTGTGCACTCAACTTCCAGAGTTAAACCCGTGTGTGGATTCAGCAGTCTGCAAAAACTTTCTCTACAGAGTGACAAAACAGGAGTTTTCAGCCCATTACCGGCATATGGAAGAAAATGCAGTAAGCACAGGGAAATATCTGCTTCTAAATTCAAAACGCAGCTATCTAACAGAACGGTTGTCAATGTGTGCACTCAAGTTCCAGAAGTAAACACTTGTGTGGATTCAGCAGTCTGCAAACACTTTCTCTGCAGAGTCCCAAAACAGGCGTTTTCAGCCCATTACCGGCATATGGAAGAAAATGCAGTAAGCACAGGGAAATATCTGCTTCTAAATCCAAAACGCAGCTATCTAACAGAACGGTTGTCAATGTGTGCACTCAACTTCCAGAGTTAAACCCGTGTGTGGATTCAGCAGTCTGCAAACACTTTCTCTACAGAGTCCCAAAACAGGCGTTTTCAGCCCATTACCGGAATACGGAAGAAACAGCAGTAAGCACAGGGAAATATCTGCTTCTAAATACAAAACGCAGCTATCTAACAGAACGGTTGTGAATGTGTGCACTCAACTTCCAGAGTTAAACCCGAGTGTGGATTCCGCAGTCTGCATACACTTTCTCTGCAGAGTCCCAAAACAGGCGTTTTCAGCCCATTACCGGCATATGGAAGAAACAGCAGTAAGCACAGGGAAATATCTGCTTCTAAATCCACAACGCAGCTCTCTAACAGAATGGTTGTCAATGTGTGCACTCAACTTCCAGAGTTAAACCCGTGTGTGGATTCAGCAGTCTGCAAACACTTTCTCTACAGAGTCCCAAAACAGGCGTTTTCAGCCCATTACCGGCATATGCAAGAAACAGCAGTAAGCACAGGGAAATATCTGCTTCTAAATTCAAAACGCAGCTATCTAACAGAACGGTTGTCAATGTGTGCACTCAACTTCCAGAATTAAACCCGTGTGTGGATTCAGCAGTCTGCAAAAACTTTCTCTGCAGAGTCCCAAAACAGGCGTTTTCAGCCCATTACCGGCATATGGAAGAAAAGACAGTAAGCAGAGGGAAATATCTGCTTCTAAATCTAAAACGCAGCTATCTAACAGAACGGTTGTCAATGTGTGCACTCAACTTCCAGAGATAAACCCGTGTGTGGATTCAGCAGTCTGCAAACACTTTCTCTGCAGAGTCCCAAAACAGGCGTTTTCAGCCCATTACCGGCATATGGAAGAAACAGCAGTAAGCACAGGGAAATATCTGCTTCTAAATCTAAAACGCAGCTATCTAACAGAACGGTTGTCAATGTGTGCACTCAACTTCCAGAGTTAAACCCGTGTGTGGATTCAGCAGTCTGCAAACACTTTCTCTGCAGAGTCCCAAAACAGGCGTTTTCAGTCCATTACCGGCATATGGAAGAAACAACAGTAAGCACAGGGAAATACCTGCTTCTAAATCCAAAACGCAGCTATCTAACAGAACGGTTGTCAATGTGTGCGCTCAACTTCCATAGTTAAACCCGTGTGTGGATTCAGCAGTCTGCAAACACTTTCTCTGCAGAGTCCCAAAACAGGCGTTTTCAGCCCATTACCGGCATATGGAAGAAACAGCAGTAAGCACAGGGAAATATCTGCTTCTAAATCCAAAACGCAGCTATCTAACAGAACGGTTGTCAATGTGTGCACTCAACTTCCAGAGTTAAACCCGAGTGTGGATTCCGCAGTCTGCATACACTTTCTCTGCAGAGTCCCAAAACAGGCGTTTTCAGCCCATTACCGGCATATGGAAGAAACAGCAATAAGCACAGGGAAATATCTGCTTCTAAATCCAAAACGCAGCTATCTAACAGAACGGTTGTCAATGTGTGCACTCAACTTCCAGAGTTAAACCCGTGTGTGGATTCCGCAGTCTGCAAACACTTTCTCTGCAGAGTATCAAAACAGGCGTTTTCAGCCCATTACCGGCATATGGAAGAAACAGCAGTAAGCACAGGGAAATATCTGCTTCTAAATCCAAAACGCAGCTATCTAACAGAACGGTTGTCAATGTGTGCACTCAACTTCCAGAGTTAAACCCGTGTGTGGATTCCGCAGTCTGCAAACACTTTCTCTACAGAGTCCCAAAACAGACGTTTTCAGCCCATTACCGGCATATGGAAGAAACAGCAGTAAGCGCAGGGAAATATCTGCTTCTAAATCCAAAACGCAGCTATCTAAAAGAACGGTTGTCAATGTGTGCACTCAACTTCCAGAATTAAACCCGTGTGTCGATTCAGCAGTCTGCAAACACTTTCTCTGCAGAGTCCCAAAACAGGCGTTTTCAGCCCATTACCGGTATATGGAAGAAAATGCAGTAAGCACAGGGAAATATCTGCTTCTAAATCTAAAACGCAGCTATCTAACAGAACGGTTGTCAATGTGTGCACTCAACTTCCAGAGTTCAACCCGTGTGTGGATTCAGCTGTCTGCAAACACTTTCTCTGCAGAGTCCCAAAACAGGCGTTTTCAGCCCATTACCGGCATATGGAAGAAACAGCAGTAAGCACAGGGAAATATCTGCTTCTAAATCCAAAACGCAGCTATCTAACAGAACGGTTGTGAATGTGTGCACTCAACTTCCAGAGTTAAACCCGAGTGTGGATTCCGCAGTCTGCATACACTTTCTCTGCAGAATCCCAAAACAGGCGTTTTCAGCCCATTACCGGCATATGGAAGAAACAGCAGTAAGCACAGGGCAAAATCTGCTTCTAAATCCAAAACGCAGCTATCTAACAGAACGGTTGTCAATGTGTGCACTCAACTTCCAGAGTTAAACCCGTGTGTGGATTCAGCAGTCTGCAAACACTTTCTCTGCAGAGTCCCAAAACAGGCGTTTTCAGCCCTTTACCGGCATATGGAAGAAACAGCAGTAAGCACAGGGAAATACCTGCTTCTAAATCCAAAACGCAGCTATCTAACAGAACGGATGTCAATGTGTGCACTCAACTTCCAGAGTTAAACCTGTGTGTGGATTCTGCAGTCTGCAAACACTTTCTCTGCAGAGTCCCAAAACAGGCGTTTTCAGCCCATTACCGGCATATGGAAGAAACAGCAGTAAGCACAGGGAAATATCTGCTTCTAAATCCAAAACGCAGCTATCTACCAGAATGGTTGTCAATGTGTGCACTCAACTTCCAGAGTTAACCCCGTGTGTGGATTCCGCAGTCTGCAAACACTTGCTCTACAGAGTCCCAAAACAGGCGTTTTCAGCCCATTACCGGCATATGGAAGAAACAGCAGTAAGCACAGGGAAATATCTGCTTCTAAATCCAAAACGCAGCTATCTAACAGAACGGTTGTCAATGTGTGCACTCAACTTCCAGAGTTAAACCCGTGTGTGGATTCAGAAGTCTGCAAACACTTTCTCTGCAGAGTCCCAAAACAGGCGTTTTCAGCCCATTACCGGCATATGGAAGAAACAGCAGTAAGCACAGGGAAATATCTGCTTCTAAATTCAAAACGCAGCTATCTAACAGAACGGTTGTCAATGTGTGCACTCAAGTTCAAGAATTAAACACGTGTGTGGATTCAGCAGTCTGCAAACACTTTCTCTGCAGAGTCCCAAAACAGGCGTTTTCAGCCCATTACCGGCATATGGAAGAAAATGCAGTAAGCACAGGGAAATATCTGCTTCTAAATCTAAAACGCAGCTATCTAACAGAACGGTTGTCAATGTGTGCACTCAACTTCCAGAGTTAAACCCGTGTGTGGATTCAGCAGTCTGCAAACACTTTCTCTGCAGAGTCCCAAAACAGGCGTTTTCAGCCCATTACCGGCATATGGAAGAAACAGCATTAAGCACAGGGAAATATCTGCTTCTAAATCTAAAACGGAGCTATCTAACAGAACGGTTGTCAATGTGTGCACTCAACTTCCAGAGTTAAACCCGTGTGTGGATTCTGCAGTCTGCAAACACTTTCTCTGCAGAGTCCCAAAACTGGCGTTTTCAGCCCATTACCGGCATAAGGAAGAAACAGCGGTAAGCACAGGAAATATCTGCTTCTAAATCCAAAATGCAGCTATCTAACAGAACGGTTGTCAATGTGTGCACTCAACTTCCAGAGTTAAACCCGTGTGTGGATTCAGCAGTCTGCAAAATCTTTCTCTACAGAGTGACAAAACAGGCGTTTTCAGCCCATTACCGGCATATGGAAGAAACAGCAGTAAGCACAGGGAAATATCTGCTTCTAAATCCAAAACGCAGCTATCTAACAGAACGGTTGTCAATGTGTGCACTCAACTTCCAGAGTTAAACCCGTGTGTGGATTCAGCAGTCTGCAAAAACTTTCTCTACAGAGTCCCAAAACAGGCGTTTTCAGCCCATTACCGGCCTATGGAAGAAACAGCAGTAAGCACAGGGAAATATCTGCTTCTAAATTCAAAACGCAGCTATCTAACAGAACGGTTGTCAATGTGTGCACTCAACTTCCAGAATTAAACCCGTGTGTGGATTCAGCAGTCTGCAAACACTTTCTCTGCAGAGTCCCAAAACAGGCGTTTTCATCCCATTACCGGCATATGGAAGAAAATGCAGTAAGCACAGGGAAATATCTGCTTCTAAATCTAAAACGCAGCTATCTAACAGAACGGTTGTCAATGTGTGCACTCAACTTCCAGAGTTAAACCCGAGTGTGGATTCCGCAGTCTGCATACACTTTCTCTGCAGAGTCCCAAAACAGGCGTTTTCAGCCCATTACCGGCATATGGAAGAAACAACAGTAAGCACAGGGAAATACCTGATTCTAAATACAAAACGCAGCTATCTAACAGAACGGTTGTCAATGTGTGCACTCAACTTCCATAGTTAAACCCGTGTGTGGATTCAGCAGTCTGCAAACACTTTCTCTGCAGAGTCCCAAAACAGGCGTTTTCAGCGCTTTACAGGCATATGGAAGAAACAGCAGTAAGCACAGGGAAATATCTGCTTCTAAATCCAAAACGCAGCTATCTAACAGAACGGTTGTCAATGTGTGCACTCAACTTCCAGAGTTAAACCCGAGTGTGGATTCCGCAGTCTGCATACACTTTCTCTGCAGAGTCCGAAAACAGGCGTTTTCAGCCCATTACCGGCATATGGAAGAAACAGCAGTAAGCACAGGGAAATACCTGCTTCTAAATCCAAAACGCAGCTATCTAACAGAACGGTTGTCAATGTGTGCACTCAACTTCCAGAGTTAAACCCGTGTGTGGATTCCGCAGTCTGCAAACACTTTCTCTGCAGAGTATCAAAACAGGCGTTTTCAGCCCATTACCGGCATATGGAAGAAACAGCAGTAAGCACAGGGAAATATCTGCTTCTAAATCCAAAACGAAGCTATCTAACAGAATGGTTGTCAATGTGTGCACTCAACTTCCACAGTTAAACCCGTGTGTGGATTCAGCAGTCTGCAAACACTTTCTCTACAGAGTCCCAAAACAGGCGTTTTCAGCCCATTACCGGCATATGGAAGAAACAACAGTAAGCACAGGGAAATATCTGCTTCTAAATTCAAAACGCAGCTATCTAACAGAACGGTTGTCAATGTGTGCACTCAACTTCCAGAATTAAACCCGTGTGTGGATTCAGCAGTCTGCAAACACTTTCTCTGCAGAGTATCAAAACAGGCGTTTTCAGCCCATTACCGGCATATGGAAGAAACAGCAGTAAGCACAGGGAAATATCTGCTTCTAAATCCAAAACGCAGCTATCTAACAGAACGGTTGTCAATGTGTGCACTCAACTTCCAGAACTAAACCCGTGTGTGGATTCAGCAGTCTGCAAACACTTTCTCTACAGAGTCCCAAAACAGGCGTTTTCAGCCCATTACCGGCATAAGGAAGAAAATGCAGTAAGCACAGGGAAATATCTGCTTCTAAATCTAAAACGCAGCTATCTAACAGAACGGTTGTCAATGTGTGCACTCAACTTCCAGAGTTCAACCCGTGTGTGGATTCAGCTGTCTGCAAACACTTTCTCTGCAGAGTCCCAAAACAGGCGTTTTCAGCCCATTACCGGCATATGGAAGAAACAGCAGTAAGCACAGGGAAATATCTGCTTCTAAATCCAAAATGCAGCTATCTAACAGAACGGTTGTCAATGTGTGCACTCAACTTCCAGAGTTAAACCCGTGTGTGGATTCAGCAGTCTGCAAACCCTTTCTATGCAGAGTCCCAAAACAGGCGTTTTCAGCCCTTTACCGGCATATGGAAGAAACAACGGTAAGCACAGGGAAATACCTGCTTCTAAATCCAAAACGCAGCTATCTAACAGAACGGTTGTCAATGTGTGCGCTCAACTTCCATAGTTAAACCCGTGTGTGGATTCAGCAGTCTGCAAACACTTTCTCTGCAGAGTCCCAAAACAGGCGTTTTCAGCCCATTACCGGCATATGGAAGAAACAGCAGTAAGCACAGGGAAATATCTGCTTCTAAATCCAAAACGCAGCTATCTAACAGAACGGTTGTCAATGTGTGCACTCAACTTCCAGAGTTAAACCCGAGTGTGGATTCCGCAGTCTGCATACACTTTCTCTGCAGAGTCCCAATACAGGCGTTTTCAGCCCATTACCGGCATATGGAAGAAACAGCAGTAAGCACAGGGAAATATCCGCTTCTAAATCCAAAACGCAGCTATCTAACAGAACGGTTGTCAATGTGTGCACTCAACTTCCAGAGTTAAACCCGTGTGTGGATTCAGCAGTCTGCAAACACTTTCTCTGCAGAGTCCCAAAACAGGCGTTTTCAGCCCATTACCGGCATATGGAAGAAACAGCAGTAAGCACAGGGAAATATCTGCTTCTAAATCCAAAACGCAGCTATCTAACAGAACGGTTGTCAATGTGTGCACTCAACTTCCAGAGTTAAACCCGTGTGTGGATTCAGCAGTCTGCAAACACTTTCTCTACAGAGTCCCAAAACAGGCGATTTCAGCCCATTACCGGCATATGGAAGAAACAGCAGTAAGCACAGGGAAATATCTGCTTCTAAATTCAAAACGCAGCTATCTAACAGAACGGTTGTCAATGTGTGCACTCAACTTCCAGAACTAAACCCGTGTGTGGATTCAGCAGTCTGCAAACACTTTCTCTGCAGAGTCCCAAAACAGGAGTTTTCAGCCCTTTACCGGCATAAGGAAGAAAATGCAGTAAGCACAGGGAAATATCTGCTTCTAAATCTAAAACGCAGCTATCTAACAGAACGGTTGTGAATGTGTGCACTCAACTTCCAGAGTTCAACCCGTGTGTGGATTCAGCTGTCTGCAAACACTTTCTCTGCAGAGTCCCAAAACAGGCGTTTTCAGCCCATTACCGGCATATGGAAGAAACAGCAGTAAGCACAGGGAAATATCTGCTTCTAAATCCAAAATGCAGCTATCTAACAGAACGGTTGTCAATGTGTGCACTCAACTTCCAGAGTTAAACCCGTGTGTGGATTCAGCAGTCTGCAAACACTTTCTATGCAGAGTCCCAAAACAGGCGTTTTCAGCCCTTTACCGTCATATGGAAGAAACAACAGTAAGCACAGGGAAATACCTGCTTCTAAATCCAAAACGCAGCTATCTAACAGAACGGTTGTCAATGTGTGCACTCAACTTCCAGAGTTAAACCCGTGTGTGGATTCCGCAGTCTGCAAACACTTTCTCTGCAGAGTCTCAAAACAGGCGTTTTCAGCCCATTACCGGCATATGGAAGAAACAGCAGTAAGCACAGGGAAATATCTGCTTCTAAATCCAAAACGCAGCTCTCTAACAGAATGGTTGTCAATGTGTGCACTCAACTTCCAGAGTTAAACCCGTGTGTGGATTCAGCAGTCTGCAAACACTTTCTCTACAGAGTCCCAAAACAGGCGTTTTCAGCCCATTACCGGCATATGGAAGAAACAGCAGTAAGCACAGGGAAATATCTGCTTCTAAATTCAAAACGCAGCTATCTAACAGAACGGTTGTCTATGTGTGCACTCAACTTCCAGAATTAAACACGTGTGTGGATTCAGCAGTCTGCAAACACTTTCTCTGCAGAGTCCCAAAACAGGCGTTTTCAGCCCATTACCGGCATATGGAAGAAACAGCAGTAAGCACAGGGAAATATCTGCTTCTAAATCTAAAACGCAGCTATCTAACAGAACGGTTGTCAATGTGTGCACTCCACTTCCAGAGATAAACCCGTGTGTGGATTCAGCAGTCTGCAAACACTTTCTCTGCAGAGTCCCAAAACAGGCGTTTTCAGCCCATTACCGGCATATGGAAGAAACAGCAGTAAGCACAGGGAAATATCTGCTTCTAAATCTAAAACGCAGCTATCTAACAGAACGGTTGTCAATGTGTGCACTCAACTTCCAGAGTTAAACCCGTGTGTGGATTCAGCAGTCTGCAAACACTTTCTCTGCAGAGTCCCAAAACAGGCGTTTTCAGCCCATTACCGGCATATGGAAGAAACAACAGTAAGCACAGGGAAATACCTGCTTCTAAATCCAAAACGCAGCTATCTAACAGAACGGTTGTCAATGTGTGCGCTCAACTTCCATAGTTAAACCCGTGTGTGGATTCAGCAGTCTGCAAACACTTTCTCTGCAGAGTCCCAAAACAGGCGTTTTCAGCCCATTACCGGCATATGGAAGAAACAGCAGTAAGCACAGGGAAATATCTGCTTCTAAATCCAAAACGCAGCTATCTAACAGAACGGTTGTGAATGTGTGCACTCAACTTCCAGAGTTAAACCCGAGTGTGGATTCCGCAGTCTGCATACACTTTCTCTGCAGAGTCCCAATACAGGCGTTTTCAGCCCATTACCGGCATATGGAAGAAACAGCAGTAAGCACAGGGAAATATCCGCTTCTAAATCCAAAACGCAGCTATCTAACAGAACGGTTGTCAATGTGTGCACTCAACTTCCAGAGTTAAACCCGTGTGTGGATTCAGCAGTCTGCAAACACTTTCTCTGCAGAGTCCCAAAACAGGCGTTTTCAGCCCATTACCGGCATATGGAAGAAACAGCAGTAAGCACAGGGAAATATCTGCTTCTAAATCCAAAACGCAGCTATCTAACAGAACGGTTGTCAATGTGTGCACTCAACTTCCAGAGTTAAACCCGTGTGTGGATTCAGCAGTCTGCAAACACTTTCTCTACAGAGTCCCAAAACAGGCGTTTTCAGCCCATTACCGGCATATGGAAGAAACAGCAGTAAGCACAGGGAAATATCTGCTTCTAAATTCAAAACGCAGCTATCTAACAGAACGGTTGTCAATGTGTGCACTCAACTTCCAGAACTAAACCCGTGTGTGGATTCAGCAGTCTGCAAACACTTTCTCTGCAGAGTCCCAAAACAGGAGTTTTCAGCCCTTTACCGGCATAAGGAAGAAAATGCAGTAAGCACAGGGAAATATCTGCTTCTAAATCTAAAACGCAGCTATCTAACAGAACGGTTGTGAATGTGTGCACTCAACTTCCAGAGTTCAACCCGTGTGTGGATTCAGCTGTCTGCAAACACTTTCTCTGCAGAGTCCCAAAACAGGCGTTTTCAGCCCATTACCGGCATATGGAAGAAACAGCAGTAAGCACAGGGAAATATCTGCTTCTAAATCCAAAATGCAGCTATCTAACAGAACGGTTGTCAATGTGTGCACTCAACTTCCAGAGTTAAACCCGTGTGTGGATTCAGCAGTCTGCAAACACTTTCTATGCAGAGTCCCAAAACAGGCGTTTTCAGCCCTTTACCGTCATATGGAAGAAACAACAGTAAGCACAGGGAAATACCTGCTTCTAAATCCAAAACGCAGCTATCTAACAGAACGGTTGTCAATGTGTGCACTCAACTTCCAGAGTTAAACCCGTGTGTGGATTCCGCAGTCTGCAAACACTTTCTCTGCAGAGTCTCAAAACAGGCGTTTTCAGTCCATTACCGGCATATGGAAGAAACAGCAGTAAGCACAGGGAAATATCTGCTTCTAAATCCAAAACGCAGCTCTCTAACAGAATGGTTGTCAATGTGTGCACTCAACTTCCAGAGTTAAACCCGTGTGTGGATTCAGCAGTCTGCAAACACTTTCTCTACAGAGTCCCAAAACAGGCGTTTTCAGCCCATTACCGGCATATGGAAGAAACAGCAGTAAGCACAGGGAAATATCTGCTTCTAAATTCAAAACGCAGCTATCTAACAGAACGGTTGTCTATGTGTGCACTCAACTTCCAGAATTAAACACGTGTGTGGATTCAGCAGTCTGCAAACACTTTCTCTGCAGAGTCCCAAAACAGGCGTTTTCAGCCCATTACCGGCATATGGAAGAAACAGCAGTAAGCACAGGGAAATATCTGCTTCTAAATCTAAAACGCAGCTATCTAACAGAACGGTTGTCAATGTGTGCACTCCACTTCCAGAGATAAACCCGTGTGTGGATTCAGCAGTCTGCAAACACTTTCTCTGCAGAGTCCCAAAACAGGCGTTTTCAGCCCATTACCGGCATATGGAAGAAACAGCAGTAAGCACAGGGAAATATCTGCTTCTAAATCTAAAACGCAGCTATCTAACAGAACGGTTGTCAATGTGTGCACTCAACTTCCAGAGTTAAACCCGTGTGTGGATTCAGCAGTCTGCAAACACTTTCTCTGCAGAGTCCCAAAACAGGCGTTTTCAGCCCATTACCGGCATATGGAAGAAACAACAGTAAGCACACGGAAATACCTGCTTCTAAATCCAAAACGCAGCTATCTAACAGAACGGTTGTCAATGTGTGCGCTCAACTTCCATAGTTAAACCCGTGTGTGGATTCAGCAGTCTGCAAACACTTTCTCTGCAGAGTCCCAAAACAGGCGTTTTCAGCCCATTACCGGCATATGGAAGAAACAGCAGTAAGCACAGGGAAATATCTGCTTCTAAATCCAAAACGCAGCTATCTAACAGAACGGTTGTGAATGTGTGCACTCAACTTCCAGAGTTAAACCCGAGTGTGGATTCCGCAATCTGCATACACTTTCTCTGCAGAGTCCCAAAAGAGGCGTTTTCAGCCCATTACCGGCATATGGAAGAAACAGCAGTAAGCACAGGGAAATATCCGCTTCTAAATCCAAAACGCAGCTATCTAACAGAACGGTTGTCAATGTGTGCACTCAACTTCCAGAGTTAAACCCGTGTGTGGATTCAGCAGTCTGCAAACACTTTCTCTGCAGAGTCCCAAAACAGGCGTTTTCAGCCCATTACCGGCATATGGAAGAAACAGCAGTAAGCACAGGGAAATACCTGCTTCTAAATCCAAAACGCAGCTATCTAACAGAACGGTTGTCAAGGTGTGCACTCAACTTCCAGAGTTAAACCCGTGTGTGGATTCAGCAGTCTGCAAAAACTTTCTCTACAGAGTCCCAAAACAGGTGTTTTCAGCCCATTACCGGCATATGGAAGAAACAGCAGTAAGCACAGGGAAATATCTGTTTCTAAATTCAAAACGCAGCTATCTAACAGAACGGTTGTCAATGTGTGCACTCAACTTCCAGAATTAAACCCGTGTGTGGATTCAGCAGTCTGCAAACACTTTCTCTGCAGAGTCCCAAAACAGGCGTTTTCAGCCCATTACCGGCATATGGAAGAAAATGCAGTAAGCACAGGGAAATATCTGCTTCTAAATCTAAAACGCAGCTATCTAACAGAACGGTTGTCAATGTGTGCACTCAACTTCCAGAGTTAAACCCGTGTGTGGATTCAGCAGTCTGCAAACACTTTCTCTGCAGAGTCCCAAAACAGGTGTTTTCAGCCCATTACCGGCATATGGAAGAAACAGCAGTAAGCACAGGGAAATATCTGCTTCTAAATCTAAAACGGAGCTATCTAACAGAACGGTTGTCAATGTGTGCACTCAACTTCCAGAGTTAAACCCGTGTGTGGATTCAGCAGTCTGCAAACACTTTCTCTGCAGAGTCCCAAAACAGGCGTTTTCAGCCCATTACCGGCTTATGGAAGAAACAACAGTAAGCACAGGGAAATACCTGCTTCTAAATCCAAAACGCAGCTATCTAACAGAACGGTTGTCAATGTGTGCACTCAACTTCCATAGTTAAACCCGTGTGTGGATTCAGCAGTCTGCAAACACTTTCTCTGCAGAGTCCCAAAACAGGCGTTTTCAGCCCATTACCGGCATATGGAAGAAACAGCAGTAAGCACAGGGAAATATCTGCTTCTAAATCCAAAACGCAGCTATCTAACAGAACGGTTGTCAATGTGTGCACTCAACTTCCAGAGTTAAACCCGAGTAAGGATTCCGCAGTCTGCATACACTTTCTCTGCAGAGTCCCAAAACAGGCGTTTTCAGCCCATTACCGGCATATGGAAGAAACAGCAGTAAGCACAGGGAAATACCTGCTTCTAAATCCAAAACGCAGCTATCTAACAGAACGGTTGTCAATGTGTGCACTCAACTTCCAGAGTTAAACCCGTGAGTGGATTCCGCAGTCTGCAAACACTTTCTCTGCAGAGAATCAAAACAGGCGTTTTCAGCCCATTACGGGCATATGGAAGAAACAGCAGTAAGCACAGGGAAATATCTGCTTCTAAATCCAAAACGCAGCTATCTAACAGAACGGTTGTCAATGTGTGCACTCAACTTCCAGAGTTAAACCCGTGTGTGGATTCCGCAGTCTGCAAACACTTTCTCTGCAGAGTCCCAAAACAGGCGTTTTCAGCCCATTACCGGCATATGGAAGAAAATGCAGTAAGCACAGGGAAATATCTGCTTCTAAATCTAAAACGCAGCTATCTAACAGAACGGTTGTCAATGTGTGCACTCAACTTCCAGAGTTCAACCCGTGTGTGGATTCAGCAGTCTGCAAACACTTTCTCTGCAGAGTCCCAAAACAGACGTTTTCAGCCCATTACCGGCATATGGAAGAAACAGCAGTAAGCACAGGGAAATATCTGCTTCTAAATCCAAAACGCAGCTATCTAACAGAACGGTTGTGAATGTGTGCACTCAACTTCCAGAGTTAAACCCGAGTGTGGATTCCGCAGTCTGCATACACATTCTCTGCAGAGTCCCAAAACAGGCGTTTTCAGCCCATTACCGGCATATGGAAGAAACAGCAGTAAGCACAGGGTAATATCTGCTTCTAAATCCAAAACGCAGCTATCTAACAGAACGGTTGTCAATGTGTGCACTCAACTTCCAGAGTTAAACCCGTGTGTGGATTCAGCAGTCTGCAAACACTTTCTCTGCAGAGTCCCAAAACAGGCGTTTTCAGCCCTTTACCGGCATATGGAAGAAACAGCAGTAAGCACAGGGAAATACCTGCTTCTAAATCCAAAACGCAGCTATCTAACAGAACGGTTGTCAATGTGTGCACTCAACTTCCAGAGTTAAACCTGTGTGTGGATTCTGCAGTCTGCAAACACTTTCTCTGCAGAGTCCCAAAACAGGCGTTTTCAGCCCATTACCGGCATATGGAAGAAAAAGCAGTAAGCACAGGGAAATATCTGCTTCTAAATCCAAAACGCAGCTATCTAACAGAACGGTTGTCAATGTGTGCACTCAACTTCCAGAGTTAAACCCGTGTGTGGATTCCGCAGTCTGCAAACACTTTCTCTGCAGAGTCTCAAAACAGGCGTTTTCAGCCCATTACCGGCATATGGAAGAAACAGCAGTAAGCACAGGGAAATATCTGCTTCTAAATCCAAAACGCAGCTATCTAACAGAACGGTTGTCAATGTGTGCACTCAACTTCCAGAGATAAACCCGTGTGTGGATTCCGCAGTCTGCAAACACTTTCTCTACAGAGTCCCAAAACAGGCGTTTTCAGCCCATTACCGGCATATGGAAGAAACAGCAGTAAGCACAGGGAAATATCTGCTTCTAAATTCAAAACGCAGCTATCTAACAGAACGGTTGTCAATGTGTGCACTCAACTTCCAGAATTAAACCCGTGTGTGAATTCAGCAGTCTGCAAACACTTTCTCTGCAGAGTCCCAAAACAGGCGTTTTCAGCCCATTACCGGCATATGGAAGAAACAGCAGTAAGCACAGGGAAATATCTGCTTCTAAATCCAAAACGCAGCTATCTAACAGAACGGTTGTCAATGTGTGCACTCAACTTCCAGAGTTAAACCCGTGTGTGGATTCTGCAGTCTGCAAACACTTTCTCTGCAGAGTCCCAAAACAGGCGTTTTCAGCCCATTACCGGCATAAGGAAGAAACAGCAGTAAGCACAGGGAAATATCTGCTTCTAAATCAAAAATGCAGCTATCTAACAGAACGGTTGTCAATGTGTGCACTCAACTTCCAGAGTTAAACCCGTGTGTGGATTCAGCAGTCTGCAAAAACTTTCTCTACAGAGTGACAAAACAGGAGTTTTCAGCCCATTACCGGCATATGGAAGAAAATGCAGTAAGCACAGGGAAATATCTGCTTCTAAATTCAAAACGCAGCTATCTAACAGAACGGTTGTCAATGTGTGCACTCAAGTTCCAGAAGTAAACACTTGTGTGGATTCAGCAGTCTGCAAACACTTTCTCTGCAGAGTCCCAAAACAGGCGTTTTCAGCCCATTACCGGCATATGGAAGAAAATGCAGTAAGCACAGGGAAATATCTGCTTCTAAATCCAAAACGCAGCTATCTAACAGAACGGTTGTCAATGTGTGCACTCAACTTCCAGAGTTAAACCCGTGTGTGGATTCAGCAGTCTGCAAACACTTTCTCTACAGAGTCCCAAAACAGGCGTTTTCAGCCCATTACCGGAATACGGAAGAAACAGCAGTAAGCACAGGGAAATATCTGCTTCTAAATACAAAACGCAGCTATCTAACAGAACGGTTGTGAATGTGTGCACTCAACTTCCAGAGTTAAACCCGAGTGTGGATTCCGCAGTCTGCATACACTTTCTCTGCAGAGTCCCAAAACAGGCGTTTTCAGCCCATTACCGGCATATGGAAGAAAATGCAGTAAGCACAGGGAAATATCTGCTTCTAAATCCAAAACGCAGCTATCTAACAGAACGGTTGTCAATGTGTGCACTCAACTTCCAGAGTTAAACCCGTGTGTGGATTCAGCAGTCTGCAAAAACTTTCTCTACAGAGTGACAAAACAGGCGTTTTCAGCCCATTACCGGCATATGGAAGAAAATGCAGTAAGCACAGGGAAATATCTGCTTCTAAATTCAAAACGCAGCTATCTAACAGAACGGTTGTCAATGTGTGCACTCAACTTCCAGAGTTAAACCCGTGTGTGGATTCAGCAGTCTGCAAACACTTTCTCTACAGAGTCCCAAAACAGGCGTTTTCAGCCCATTACCGGAATACGGAAGAAACAGCAGTAAGCACAGGGAAATATCTGCTTCTAAATACAAAACGCAGCTATCTAACAGAACGGTTGTGAATGTGTGCACTCAACTTCCAGAGTTAAACCCGAGTGTGGATTCCGCAGTCTGCATACACTTTCTCTGCAGAGTCCCAAAACAGGCGTTTTCAGCCCATTACCGGCATATGGAAGAAAATGCAGTAAGCACAGGGAAATATCTGCTTCTAAATCCAAAACGCAGCTATCTAACAGAACGGTTGTCAATGTGTGCACTCAACTTCCAGAGTTAAACCCGTGTGTGGATTCAGCAGTTTGCAAAAACTTTCTCTACAGAGTGACAAAACAGGAGTTTTCAGCCCATTACCGGCATATGGAAGAAAATGCAGTAAGCACAGGGAAATATCTGCTTCTAAATTCAAAACGCAGCTATCTAACAGAACGGTTGTCAATGTGTGCACTCAAGTTCCAGAATTAAACACGTGTGTGGATTCAGCAGTCTGCAAACACTTTCTCTGCAGAGTCCCAAAACAGGCGTTTTCAGCCCTTTACCGGCATATGGAAGAAAATGCAGTAAGCACAGGGAAATATCTGCTTCTAAATCTAAAACGCAGCTATCTAACAGAACGGTTGTCAATGTGTGCACTCAACTTCCAGAGTTAAACCCGTGTGTGGATTCAGCAGTCTGCAAACACTTTCTCTGCAGAGTCCCAAAACAAGCGTTTTCAGCCCATTACCGGCATATGGAAGAAAATGCAGTAAGCACAGGGAAATATCTGCTTCTAAATCTAAAACGCAGCTATCTAACAGAACGGTTGTCAATGTGTGCACTCAACTTCCAGAGTTAAATCCGTGTGTGGATTCAGCAGTCTGCAAACACTTTCTCTGCAGAGTCCCAAAACAGGCGTTTTCAGCCCATTACCGGCATATGGAAGAAACAACATTAAGCACAGGGAAATACCTGCTTCTAAATCCAAAACGCAGCTATCTAACAGAACGGTTGTCAATGTGTGCACTCAACTTCCAGAGTTAAACCCGTGTGTGGATTCAGCAGTCTGCAAACACTTTCTCTGCAGAGTCCCAAAACAGGCGTTTTCAGCCCATTACCGGCATATGGAAGAAACAGCAGTAAGCACAGGGAAATATCTGCTTCTAAATCCAAAACGCAGCTATCTAACAGAACGGTTGTCAATGTGTGCACTCAACTTCCAGAGTTAAACCCGAGTGTGGATTCCGCAGTCTGCATATACTTTCTCTGCAGAGTCCCAAAACAGGCGTTTTCAGCCCATTACCGGCATATGGAAGAAACAGCAGTAAGCACAGGGAAATACCTGCTTCTAAATCCAAAACGCAGCTATCTAACAGAACGGTTGTCAATGTGTGCACTCAACTTCCAGAGTTAAACCCGTGTGTGGATTCCGCAGTCTGCAAACACTTTCTCTGCAGAGTATCAAAACAGGCGTTTTCAGCCCATTACCGGCATATGGAAGAAACAGCAGTAAGCACAGGGAAATATCTGCTTCTAAATCCAAAACGCAGCTATCTAACAGAACGGTTGTCAATGTGTGCACTCAACTTCCAGAGTTAAACCCGTGTGTGGATTCAGCAGTCTGCAAACACTTTCTCTACAGAGTCCCAAAACAGGCGTTTTCAGCCCATTACCGGCATACGGAAGAAACAGCAGTAAGCACAGGGAAATATCTGCTTCTAAATACAAAACGCAGCTATCTAACAGAACGGTTGTGAATGTGTGCACTCAACTTCCAGAGTTAAACCCGAGTGTGGATTCCGCAGTCAGCATAAACTTTCTCTGCAGAGTCCCAAAACAGGCGTTTTCAGCCCATTACCGGCATATGGAAGAAACAGCAGTAAGCACAGGGCAATATCTGCTTCTAAATCCAAAACGCAGCTATCTAACAGAACGGTTGTCAATGTGTGCACTCAACTTCCAGAGTTAAACCCGTGTGTGGATTCAGCAGTCTGCAATCACTTTCTCTGCAGAGTCCCAAAACAGGCGTTTTCATCCCATTACCGGCATATGGAAGAAACAGCAGTAAGCACAGGGAAATACCTGCTTCTAAATCCAAAACGCAGCTATCTAACAGAACGGTTGTCAATGTGTGCACTCAACTTCCAGAGTTAAACCCGTGTGTGGATTCAGCAGTCTGCAAACACATTCTCTGCAGAGTCCCAAAACAGGCGTTTTCAGCCCATTACCGGCATATGGAAGAAACAGCAGTAAGCACAGGGAAATATCTGCTTCTAAATCCAAAACGCAGCTATCTAACAGAACGGTTGTCAATGTGTGCACTCAACTTCCAGAGTTAAACCCGTGTGTGGATTCAGCAGTCTGCAAACACTTTCTCTGCAGAGTCCCAAAACAGGCGTTTTCAGCCCTTTACCGGCATATGGAAGAAACAGCAGTAAGCACAGGGAAATATCTGCTTCTAAATCCAAAACGCAGCTATCTAAATGAACGGTTGTCAATGTGTGCACTCAACTTCCAGAGTTAAACCCGTGTGTGGATTCCGCAGTCTTCAAACACTTTCTCTGCAGAGTCCCAAAACAGGCGTTTTCAGCCCATTACCGGCATATGGAAGAAACAGCAGTAAGCACAGGGAAATATCTGCTTCTAAATCCAAAACGCAGCTATCTAACAGAACGGTTGTCAATGTGTGCACTCAACTTCCAGAGTTAAACCCGTGTGTGGATTCAGCAGTCTGCACACACTTTCTCCACAGAGTCCCAAAACAGGCGTTTTCAGCCCATTACCGGCATATGGAAGAAACAGCAGTAAGCACAGGGAAATATCTGCTTCTAAATTCAAAACGCAGCTATCTAACAGAACGGTTGTCAATGTGTGCACTCAATTTCCAGAATTAAACACGTGTGTGGATTCAGCAGTCTGCAAACACTTTCTCTGCAGAGTCCCAAAACCGGCGTTTTCAGCCCATTACCGGCATGTGGAAGAAAATGCAGTAAGCACAGGGAAATATCTGCTTCTAAATCCAAAACGCAGCTATCTAACAGAACGGTTGTCAATGTGTGCACTCAACTTCCAGAGTTAAACCCGAGTGTGGATTCCGCAGTCTGCATACAGTTTCTCTGCAGAGTCCCAAAACAGGCGTTTTCAGCCCATTACCGGCATATGGAAGAAACAGCAGTAAGCACAGGGAAATACCAGCTTCTAAATCCAAAACGCAGCTATCTAACAGAACGGTTGTCAATGTGTGCACTCAACTTCCAGATTTAAATCTGTGTGTGGATTCTGCAGTCTGCAAACACTTTCTCTGCAGAGTCCCAAAACAGGCGTTTTCAGCCCATTACCGGCATATGGAAGAATCAGCAGTAAGCACAGGGAAATATCTGCTTCTAAATCCAAAACGCAGCTATCTAACAGAACGGTTGTCAATGTGTGCACTCAACTTCCAGAGTTAAACCCGTGTGTGGATTCCGCAGTCTGCAAACACTTTCTCTGCAGAGTCCCAAAACAGGCGTTTTCAGCCCATTACCGGCATATGGAAGAAACAGCAGTAAGCACAGGGAAATATCTGCTTCTAAATTCAAAACGCAGCTATCTAACAGAACGGTTGTCAATGTGTGCACTCAACTTCCAGAGTTAAACCCGTGTGTGGATTCAGCAGTCTGCAAACACTTTCTCTGCAGAGTCCCAAAACAAGCGTTTTCAGCCCATTACCGGCATATGGAAGAAAATGCAGTAAGCACAGGGAAATATCTGCTTCTAAATCTAAAACGCAGCTATCTAACAGAACGGTTGTCAATGTGTGCACTCAACTTCCAGAGTTCAACCCGTGTGTGGATTCAGCAGTCTGCAAACACTTTCTCTGCAGAGTCCCAAAACAGGCGTTTTCAGCCCATTACCGGCATATGGAAGAAACAGCAGTAAGCACAGGGAAATATCTGCTTCTAAATCCAAAACGCAGCTATCCAACAGAACGGTTGTCAATGTGTGCACTCAACTTCCAGAGTTAAATCCCTGTGTGGATTCAGCAGTCTGCAAACACTTTCTCTGCAGAGTCCCAAAACAGGCGTTTTCAGCCCATTACCGGCATATGGAAGAAACAACATTAAGCACAGGGAAATACCTGCTTCTAAATCCAAAACGCAGCTATCTAACAGAACGGTTGTCAATGTGTGCACTCAACTTCCAGAGTTAAACCCGTGTGTGGATTCAGCAGTCTGCAAACACTTTCTCTGCAGAGTCCCAAAACAGGCGTTTTCAACCCATTACCGGCATATGGAAGAAACAGCAGTAAGCACAGGGAAATATCTGCTTCTAAATCCAAAACGCAGCTATCTAACAGAACGGTTGTCAATGTGTGCACTCAACTTCCAGAGTTAAACCCGTGTGTGAATTCAGCAGTCTGCAAACACTTTCTCTACAGAGTCCCAAACAGGCGTTTTCAGCCCTTTACCGGCATATGGAAGAAACAGCAGTAAGCACAGGGAAATATCTGCTTCTAAATACAAAACGCAGCTATCTAACAGAACGGTTGTCAATGTGTGCACTCAACTTCCAGAATTAAACACGTGTGTGGATTCAGCAGTCTGCAAACACTTTCTCTGCAGAGTCCCAAAACAGGCGTTTTCAGCCCATTACCGGCATATGGAAGAAACAGCAGTAAGCACAGGGAAATATCTGCTTCTAAATCCAAAACGCAGCTATCTAACAGAACGGTTGTCAATGTGTGCACTCAGCTTCCAGAGTTAAACCCGTGTGTGGATTCTGCAGTCTGCAAACACTTTCTCTGCAGAGTCCCAAAACAGGCGTTTTCAGCCCATTACCGGCATATGGAAGAAACAGCAGTAAGCACAGGGAAATATCTGCTTCTAAATCCAAAACGCAGCTATCTAACAGAACGGTTGTCAATGTGTGCACTCAACTTCCAGAGTTAAACCCGTGTGTGGATTCAGCAGTCTGCAAACACTTTCTCTGCAGAGTCCCAAAACAGGCGTTTTCAGCCCATTACCGGCATATGGAAGAAACAGCAGTAAGCACAGGGAAATATCTGCTTCTAAATCCAAAACGCAGCTATCTAACAGAACGGTTGTCAATGTGTGCACTCAACTTCCAGAGTTAAACCCGTGTGTGGATTCAGCAGTCTGCAAACACTTTCTCTGCAGAGTCCCAAAACAGGCGTTTTCAGCCCATTACCGGCATATGGAAGAAACAGCAGTAAGCACAGGGAAATATCTGCTTCTAAATCCAAAACGCAGCTATCTAACAGAACGGTTGTCAATGTGTGCACTCAACTTCCAGAGTTAAACCCGTGTGTGAATTCAGCAGTCTGCACACACTTTCTCCACAGAGTCCCAAAACAGGCGTTTTCAGCCCATTACCGGCATATGGAAGAAACAGCAGTAAGCACAGGGAAATATCTGCTTCTAAATTCAAAACGCAGCTATCTAACAGAACGGTTGTCAATGTGTGAACTCAATTTCCAGAATTAAACACGTGTGTGGATTCAGCAGTCTGCAAACACTTTCTCTGCAGAGTCCCAAAACAGGCGTTTTCAGGCCATTACCGGCATATGGAAGAAAATGCAGTAAGCACAGGGAAATATCTGCTTCTAAATCCAAAACGCAGCTATCTAACAGAACGGTTGTCAATGTGTGCACTCAACTTCCAGAGTTAAACCCGTGTGTGGATTCAGCAGTCTGCAAACACTTTCTCTACAGAGTCCCAAAACAGGCGTTTTCAGCCCATTACCGGCATAAGGAAGAAACAGCAGTAAGCACAGGGAAATATCTGCTTCTAAATCCAAAACGCAGCTATCTAACAGAACGGTTGTCAATGTGTGCACTCAACTTCCAGAGTTAAACCCGAGTGTGGATTCCGCAGTCTGCATACACTTTCTCTGCAGAGTCCCAAAACAGGCGTTTTCAGCCCATTACCGGCATATGGAAGAAACAGCAGTAAGCACAGGGAAATATCTGCTTCTAAATTCAAAACGCAGCTATCTAACAGAACGGTTGTCTATGTGTGCACCCAACTTCCAGAATTAAACACGTGTGTGGATTCAGCAGTCTGCAAACACTTTCTCTGCAGAGTCCCAAAACAGGCGTTTTCAGCCCATTACCGGCATATGGAAGAAACAGCAGTAAGCACAGGGAAATATCTGCTTCTAAATCTAAAACGCAGCTATCTAACAGAACGGTTGTCAATGTGTGCACTCCACTTCCAGAGATAAACCCGTGTGTGGATTCAGCAGTCTGCAAACACTTTCTCTGCAGAGTCCCAAAACAGGCGTTTTCAGCCCATTACCGGCATATGGAAGAAACAGCAGTAAGCACAGGGAAATATCTGCTTCTAAATCTAAAACGCAGCTATCTAACAGAACGGTTGTCAATGTGTGCACTCAACTTCCAGAGTTAAACCCGTGTGTGGATTCAGCAGTCTGCAAACACTTTCTCTGCAGAGTCCCAAAACAGGCGTTTTCAGCCCATTACCGGCATATGGAAGAAACAACAGTAAGCACAGGGAAATACCTGCTTCTAAATCCAAAACGCAGCTATCTAACAGAACGGTTGTCAATGTGTGCGCTCAACTTCCATAGTTAAACCCGTGTGTGGATTCAGCAGTCTGCAAACACTTTCTCTGCAGAGTCCCAAAACAGGCGTTTTCAGCCCATTACCGGCATATGGAAGAAACAGCAGTAAGCACAGGGAAATATCTGCTTCTAAATCCAAAACGCAGCTATCTAACAGAACGGTTGTGAATGTGTGCACTCAACTTCCAGAGTTAAACCCGAGTGTGGATTCCGCAGTCTGCATACACTTTCTCTGCAGAGTCCCAAAAGAGGCGTTTTCAGCCCATTACCGGCATATGGAAGAAACAGCAGTAAGCACAGGGAAATATCCGCTTCTAAATCCAAAACGCATCTATCTAACAGAACGGTTGTCAATGTGTGCACTCAACTTCCAGAGTTAAACCCGTGTGTGGATTCAGCAGTCTGCAAACACTTTCTCTGCAGAGTCCCAAAACAGGCGTTTTCAGCCCATTACCGGCATATGGAAGAAACAGCAGTAAGCACAGGGAAATACCTGCTTCTAAATCCAAAACGCAGCTATCTAACAGAACGGTTGTCAAGGTGTGCACTCAACTTCCAGAGTTCAACCCGTGTGTGGATTCAGCAGTCTGCAAACACTTTCTCTGCAGAGTCCCAAAACAGACGTTTTCAGCCCATTACCGGCATATGGAAGAAACAGCAGTAAGCACAGGGAAATATCTGCTTCTAAATCCAAAACGCAGCTATCTAACAGAACGGTTGTGAATGTGTGCACTCAACTTCCAGAGTTAAACCCGAGTGTGGATTCCGCAGTCTGCATACACATTCTCTGCAGAGTCCCAAAACAGGCGTTTTCAGCCCATTACCGGCATATGGAAGAAATAGCAGTAAGCACAGGGTAATATCTGCTTCTAAATCCAAAACGCAGCTATCTAACAGAACGGTTGTCAATGTGTGCACTCAACTTCCAGAGTTAAACCCGTGTGTGGATTCAGCAGTCTGCAAACACTTTCTCTGCAGAGTCCCAAAACAGGCGTTTTCAGCCCTTTACCGGCATATGGAAGAAACAGCAGTAAGCACAGGGAAATACCTGCTTCTAAATCCAAAACGCAGCTATCTAACAGAACGGTTGTCAATGTGTGCACTCAACTTCCAGAGTTAAACCTGTGTGTGGATTCTGCAGTCTGCAAACACTTTCTCTGCAGAGTCCCAAAACAGGCGTTTTCAGCCCATTACCGGCATATGGAAGAAAAAGCAGTAAGCACAGGGAAATATCTGCTTCTAAATCCAAAACGCAGCTATCTAACAGAACGGTTGTCAATGTGTGCACTCAACTTCCAGAGTTAAACCCGTGTGTGGATTCAGCAGTCTGCAAACACTTTCTCTACAGAGTCCCAAAACAGGCGTTTTCAGCCCATTACCGGAATACGGAAGAAACAGCAGTAAGCACAGGGAAATATCTGCTTCTAAATACAAAACGCAGCTATCTAACAGAACGGTTGTGAATGTGTGCACTCAACTTCCAGAGTTAACCCGAGTGTGGATTCCGCAGTCTGCATACACTTTCTCTGCAGAGTCCCAAAACAGGCGTTTTCAGCCCATTACCGGCATATGGAAGAAACAGCAGTAAGCACAGGGCAATATCTGCTTCTAAATCCAAAACGCAGCTATCTAACAGAACGGTTGTCAATGTGTGCACTCAACTTCCAGAGTTAAACCCGTGTGTGGATTCAGCAGTCTGCAAACACTTTCTCTGCAGAGTCCCAAAACAGGCGTTTTCAGCCCATTACCGGCATATGGAAGAAACAGCAGTAAGCACAGGGAAATATCTGCTTCTAAATCCAAAACGCAGCTATCTAACAGAACGGTTGTCAATGTGTGCACTCAACTTCCAGAGTTAAACCCGTGTGTGGATTCCGCAGTCTGCAAACACTTTCTCTGCAGAGTCTCAAAACAGGCGTTTTCAGCCCATTACCGGCATATGGAAGAAACAGCAGTAAGCACAGGGAAATATCTGCTTCTAAATCCAAAACGCAGCTATCTAACAGAACGGTTGTCAATGTGTGCACTCAACTTCCAGAGATAAACCCGTGTGTGGATTCCGCAGTCTGCAAACACTTTCTCTACAGAGTCCCAAAACAGGTGTTTTCAGCCCATTACCGGCATATGGAAGAAACAGCAGTAAGCACAGGGAAATATCTGCTTCTAAATTCAAAACGCAGCTATCTAACAGAACGGTTGTCAATGTGTGCACTCAACTTCCAGAGTTAAACCCGTGTGTGGTTTCTGCAGTCTGCAAACACTTTCTCTGCAGAGTCCCAAAACAGGCGTTTTCAGCCCATTACCGGCATAAGGAAGAAACAGCAGTAAGCACAGGGAAATATCTGCTTCTAAATCCAAAATGCAGCTATCTAACAGAACGGTTGTCAATGTGTGCACTCAACTTCCAGAGTTAAACCCGTGTGTGGATTCAGCAGTCTGCAAAAACTTTCTCTACAGAGTGACAAAACAGGAGTTTTCAGCCCATTACCGGCATATGGAAGAAAATGCAGTAAGCACAGGGAAATATCTGCTTCTAAATTCAAAACGCAGCTATCTAACAGAACGGTTGTCAATGTGTGCACTCAAGTTCCAGAATTAAACACGTGTGTGGATTCAGCAGTCTGCAAACACTTTCTCTGCAGAGTCCCAAAACAGGCGTTTTCAGCCCTTTACCGGCATATGGAAGAAAATGCAGTAAGCACAGGGAAATATCTGCTTCTAAATCTAAAACGCAGCTATCTAACAGAACGGTTGTCAATGTGTGCACTCAACTTCCAGAGTTTAACCCGTGTGTGGATTCAGCAGTCTGCAAACACTTTCTCTGCAGAGTCCCAAAACAGGCGTTTTCAGCCCATTACCGGCATATGGAAGAAAATGCAGTAAGCACAGGGAAATATCTGCTTCTAAATCTAAAACGGAGCTATCTAACAGAACGGTTGTCAATGTGTGCACTCAACTTCCAGAGTTAAACCCGTGTGTGGATTCAGCAGTCTGCAAACACTTTCTCTGCAGAGTCCCAAAACAGGCGTTTTCAGCCCATTACCGGCACATGGAAGAAACAGCAGTAAGCACAGGGAAATATCTGCTTCTAAATCCAAAACGCAGCTATCTAACAGAACGGTTGTCAATGTGTGCACTCAACTTCCAGAGTTAAACCCGAGTGTGGATTCCGCAGTCTGCATATACTTTCTCTGCAGAGTCCCAAAACAGGCGTTTTCAGCCCATTACCGGCATATGGAAGAAACAGCAGTAAGCACAGGGCAATATCTGCTTCTAAATCCAAAACGCAGCTATCTAACAGAACGGTTGTCAATGTGTGCACTCAACTTCCAGAGTTAAACCCGTGTGTGGATTCAGCAGTCTGCAATCACTTTCTCTGCAGAGTCCCAAAACAGGCGTTTTCAGCCCATTACCGGCATATGGAAGAAACAGCAGTAAGCACAGAGAAATACCTGCTTCTAAATCCAAAACGCAGCTATCTAACAGAACGGTTGTCAATGTGTGCACTCAACTTCCAGAGTTAAACCCGTGTGTGGATTCAGCAGTCTGCAAACACTTTCTCTGCAGAGTCCCAAAACAGGCGTTTTCAGCCCATTACCGGCATATGGAAGAAACAGCAGTAAGCACAGGGAAATATCTGCTTCTAAATCCAAAACGCAGCTATCTAACAGAACGGTTGTCAATGTGTGCACTCAACTTCCAGAGTTAAACCCGTGTGTGGATTCAGCAGTCTGCAAACACTTTCTCTGCAGAGTCCCAAAACAGGCGTTTTCAGCCCTTTACCGGCATATGGAAGAAACAGCAGTAAGCACAGGGAAATATCTGCTTCTAAATCCAAAACGCAGCTATCTAAATGAACGGTTGTCAATGTGTGCACTCAACTTCCAGAGTTAAACCCGTGTGTGGATTCCGCAGTCTTCAAACACTTTCTCTGCAGAGTCCCAAAACAGGCGTTTTCAGCCCATTACCGGCATATGGAAGAAACAGCAGTAAGCACAGGGAAATATCTGCTTCTAAATCCAAAACGCAGCTATCTAACAGAACGGTTGTCAATGTGTGCACTCAACTTCCAGAGTTAAACCCGTGTGTGGATTCAGCAGTCTGCACACACTTTCTCCACAGAGTCCCAAAACAGGCGTTTTCAGCCCATTACCGGCATATGGAAGAAACAGCAGTAAGCACAGGGAAATATCTGCTTCTAAATTCAAAACGCAGCTATCTAACAGAACGGTTGTCAATGTGTGCACTCAATTTCCAGAATTAAACACGTGTGTGGATTCAGCAGTCTGCAAACACTTTCTCTGCAGAGTCCCAAAACCGGCGTTTTCAGCCCATTACCGGCATGTGGAAGAAAATGCAGTAAGCACAGGGAAATATCTGCTTCTAAATCCAAAACGCAGCTATCTAACAGAACGGTTGTCAATGTGTGCACTCAACTTCCAGAGTTAAACCCGTGTGTGGATTCAGCAGTCTACAAACACATTCTCTGCAGAGTCCCAAAACAGGCGTTTTCAGCCCATTACCAGCATATGGAAGAAACAAAAGAAAGCACAGGGAAATACCTGCTTCTAAATCCAAAACGCAGCTATCTAACAGAACGGTTGTCAATGTGTGCACTCAACTTCCAGAGTTAAACCCGTGTGTGGATTCAGCAGTCTGCATACACTTTCTCTGCAGAGTCCCAAAACAGGCGTTTTCAGCCCATTACCGGCATATGGAAGAAACAGCAGTAAGCACAGGGAAATACCAGCTTCTAAATCCAAAACGCAGCTATCTAACAGAACGGTTGTCAATGTGTGCACTCAACTTCCAGATTTAAATCTGTGTGTGGATTCTGCAGTCTGCAAACACTTTCTCTGCAGAGTCCCAAAACAGGCGTTTTCAGCCCATTACCGGCATATGGAAGAATCAGCAGTAAGCACAGGGAAATATCTGCTTCTAAATCCAAAACGCAGCTATCTAACAGAACGGTTGTCAATGTGTGCACTCAACTTCCAGAGTTAAACCCGTGTGTGGATTCCGCAGTCTGCAAACACTTTCTCTACAGAGTCCCAAAACAGGCGTTTTCAGCCCATTACCGGCATATGGAAGAAACAGCAGTAAGCACAGGGAAATATCTGCTTCTAAATTCAAAACGCAGCTATCTAACAGAACGGTTGTCAATGTGTGCACTCAACTTCCAGAGTTAAACCCGTGTGTGGATTCAGCAGTCTGCAAACACTTTCTCTGCAGAGTCCCAAAACAAGCGTTTTCAGCCCATTACCGGCATATGGAAGAAAATGCAGTAAGCACAGGGAAATATCTGCTTCTAAATCTAAAACGCAGCTATCTAACAGAACGGTTGTCAATGTGTGCACTCAACTTCCAGAGTTCAACCCGTGTGTGGATTCAGCAGTCTGCAAACACTTTCTCTGCAGAGTCCCAAAACAGGCATTTTCAGCCCATTACCGGCATATGGAAGAAACAGCAGTAAGCACAGGGAAATATCTGCTTCTAAATCCAAAACGCAGCTATCCAACAGAACGGTTGTCAATGTGTGCACTCAACTTCCAGAGTTAAATCCGTGTGTGGATTCAGCAGTCTGCAAACACTTTCTCTGCAGAGTCCCAAAACAGGCGTTTTCAGCCCATTACCGGCATATGGAAGAAACAACATTAAGCACAGGGAAATACCTGCTTCTAAATCCAAAACGCAGCTATCTAACAGAACGGTTGTCAATGTGTGCACTCAACTTCCAGAGTTAAACCCGTGTGTGGATTCAGCAGTCTGCAAACACTTTCTCTGCAGAGTCCCAAAACAGGCGTTTTCAGCCCATTACCGGCATATGGAAGAAACAGCAGTAAGCACAGGGAAATATCTGCTTCTAAATCCAAAACGCAGCTATCTAACAGAACGGTTGTCAATGTGTGCACTCAACTTCCAGAGTTAAACCCGAGTGTGGATTCCGCAGTCTGCATATACTTTCTCTGCAGAGTCCCAAAACAGGCGTTTTCAGCCCATTACCGGCATATGGAAGAAACAGCAGTAAGCACAGGGAAATACCTGCTTCTAAATCCAAAACGCAGCTATCTAACAGAACGGTTGTCAATGTGTGCACTCAACTTCCAGAGTTAAACCCGTGTGTGGATTCCGCAGTCTGCAAACACTTTCTCTGCAGAGTATCAAAACAGGCGTTTTCAGCCCATTACCGGCATATGGAAGAAACAGCAGTAAGCACAGGGAAATATCTGCTTCTAAATCCAAAACGCAGCTATCTAACAGAACGGTTGTCAATGTGTGCACTCAACTTCCAGAGTTAAACCCGTGTGTGGATTCAGCAGTCTGCAAACACTTTCTCTACAGAGTCCCAAAACAGGCGTTTTCAGCCCATTACCGGCATACGGAAGAAACAGCAGTAAGCACAGGGAAATATCTGCTTCTAAATACAAAACGCAGCTATCTAACAGAACGGTTGTGAATGTGTGCACTCAACTTCCAGAGTTAAACCCGAGTGTGGATTCCGCAGTCAGCATAAACTTTCTCTGCAGAGTCCCAAAACAGGCGTTTTCAGCCCATTACCGGCATATGGAAGAAACAGCAGTAAGCACAGGGCAATATCTGCTTCTAAATCCAAAACGCAGCTATCTAACAGAACGGTTGTCAATGTGTGCACTCAACTTCCAGAGTTAAACCCGTGTGTGGATTCAGCAGTCTGCAATCACTTTCTCTGCAGAGTCCCAAAACAGGCGTTTTCAGCCCATTACCGGCATATGGAAGAAACAGCAGTAAGCACAGGGAAATACCTGCTTCTAAATCCAAAACGCAGCTATCTAACAGAACGGTTGTCAATGTGTGCACTCAACTTCCAGAGTTAAACCCGTGTGTGGATTCAGCAGTCTGCAAACACATTCTCTGCAGAGTCCCAAAACAGGCGTTTTCAGCCCATTACCGGCATATGGAAGAAACAGCAGTAAGCACAGGGAAATATCTGCTTCTAAATCCAAAACGCAGCTATCTAACAGAACGGTTGTCAATGTGTGCACTCAACTTCCAGAGTTAAACCCGTGTGTGGATTCAGCAGTCTGCAAACACTTTCTCTGCAGAGTCCCAAAACAGGGGTTTTCAGCCCTTTACCGGCATATGGAAGAAACAGCAGTAAGCACAGGGAAATATCTGCTTCTAAATCCAAAACGCAGCTATCTAAATGAACGGTTGTCAATGTGTGCACTCAACTTCCAGAGTTAAACCCGTGTGTGGATTCCGCAGTCTTCAAACACTTTCTCTGCAGAGTCCCAAAACAGGCGTTTTCAGCCCATTACCGGCATATGGAAGAAACAGCAGTAAGCACAGGGAAATATCTGCTTCTAAATCCAAAACGCAGCTATCTAACAGAACGGTTGTCAATGTGTGCACTCAACTTCCAGAGTTAAACCCGTGTGTGGATTCAGCAGTCTGCACACACTTTCTCCACAGAGTCCCAAAACAGGCGTTTTCAGCCCATTACCGGCATATGGAAGAAACAGCAGTAAGCACAGGGAAATATCTGCTTCTAAATTCAAAACGCAGCTATCTAACAGAACGGTTGTCAATGTGTGCACTCAATTTCCAGAATTAAACACGTGTGTGGATTCAGCAGTCTGCAAACACTTTCTCTGCAGAGTCCCAAAACCGGCGTTTTCAGCCCATTACCGGCATGTGGAAGAAAATGCAGTAAGCACAGGGAAATATCTGCTTCTAAATCCAAAACGCAGCTATCTAACAGAACGGTTGTCAATGTGTGCACTCAACTTCCAGAGTTAAACCCGTGTGTGGATTCAGCAGTCTACAAACACATTCTCTGCAGAGTCCCAAAACAGGCGTTTTCAGCCCATTACCAGCATATGGAAGAAACAAAAGAAAGCACAGGGAAATACCTGCTTCTAAATCCAAAACGCAGCTATCTAACAGAACGGTTGTCAATGTGTGCACTCAACTTCCAGAGTTAAACCCGAGTGTGGATTCCGCAGTCTGCATACAGTTTCTCTGCAGAGTCCCAAAACAGGCGTTTTCAGCCCATTACCGGCATATGGAAGAAACAGCAGTAAGCACAGGGAAATACCAGCTTCTAAATCCAAAACGCAGCTATCTAACAGAACGGTTGTCAATGTGTGCACTCAACTTCCAGATTTAAATCTGTGTGTGGATTCTGCAGTCTGCAAACACTTTCTCTGCAGAGTCCCAAAACAGGCGTTTTCAGCCCATTACCGGCATATGGAAGAATCAGCAGTAAGCACAGGGAAATATCTGCTTCTAAATCCAAAACGCAGCTATCTAACAGAACGGTTGTCAATGTGTGCACTCAACTTCCAGAGTTAAACCCGTGTGTGGATTCCGCAGTCTGCAAACACTTTCTCTGCAGAGTCCCAAAACAGGCGTTTTCAGCCCATTACCGGCATATGGAAGAAACAGCAGTAAGCACAGGGAAATATCTGCTTCTAAATTCAAAACGCAGCTATCTAACAGAACGGTTGTCAATGTGTGCACTCAACTTCCAGAGTTAAACCCGTGTGTGGATTCAGCAGTCTGCAAACACTTTCTCTGCAGAGTCCCAAAACAAGCGTTTTCAGCCCATTACCGGCATATGGAAGAAAATGCAGTAAGCACAGGGAAATATCTGCTTCTAAATCTAAAACGCAGCTATCTAACAGAACGGTTGTCAATGTGTGCACTCAACTTCCAGAGTTCAACCCGTGTGTGGATTCAGCAGTCTGCAAACACTTTCTCTGCAGAGTCCCAAAACAGGCGTTTTCAGCCCATTACCGGCATATGGAAGAAACAGCAGTAAGCACAGGGAAATATCTGCTTCTAAATCCAAAACGCAGCTATCCAACAGAACGGTTGTCAATGTGTGCACTCAACTTCCAGAGTTAAATCCGTGTGTGGATTCAGCAGTCTGCAAACACTTTCTCTGCAGAGTCCCAAAACAGGCGTTTTCAGCCCATTACCGGCATATGGAAGAAACAACATTAAGCACAGGGAAATACCTGCTTCTAAATCCAAAACGCAGCTATCTAACAGAACGGTTGTCAATGTGTGCACTCAACTTCCAGAGTTAAACCCGTGTGTGGATTCAGCAGTCTGCAAACACTTTCTCTGCAGAGTCCCAAAACAGGCGTTTTCAACCCATTACCGGCATATGGAAGAAACAGCAGCAAGCACAGGGAAATATCTGCTTCTAAATCCAAAACGCAGCTATCTAACAGAACGGTTGTCAATGTGTGCACTCAACTTCCAGAGTTAAACCCGTGTGTGAATTCAGCAGTCTGCAAACACTTTCTCTACAGAGTCCCAAACAGGCGTTTTCAGCCCTTTACCGGCATATGGAAGAAACAGCAGTAAGCACAGGGAAATATCTGCTTCTAAATACAAAACGCAGCTATCTAACAGAACGGTTGTCAATGTGTGCACTCAACTTCCAGAATTAAACACGTGTGTGGATTCAGCAGTCTGCAAACACTTTCTCTGCAGAGTCCCAAAACAGGCGTTTTCAGCCCATTACCGGCATATGGAACAAACAGCAGTAAGCACAGGGAAATATCTGCTTCTAAATCCAAAACGCAGCTATCTAACAGAACGGTTGTCAATGTGTGCACTCAGCTTCCAGAGTTAAACCCGTGTGTGGATTCTGCAGTCTGCAAACACTTTCTCTGCAGAGTCCCAAAACAGGCGTTTTCAGCCCATTACCGGCATATGGAAGAAACAGCAGTAAGCACAGGGAAATATCTGCTTCTAAATCCAAAACGCAGCTATCTAACAGAACGGTTGTCAATGTGTGCACTCAACTTCCAGAGTTAAACCCGTGTGTGGATTCAGCAGTCTGCAAACACTTTCTCTGCAGAGTCCCAAAACAGGCGTTTTCAGCCCATTACCGGCATATGGAAGAAACAGCAGTAAGCACAGGGAAATATCTGCTTCTAAATCCAAAACGCAGCTATCTAAATGAACGGTTGTCAATGTGTGCACTCAACTTCCAGAGTTAAACCCGTGTGTGGATTCCGCAGTCTGTAAACACTTTCTCTGCAGAGTCCCAAAACAGGCGTTTTCAGCCCATTACCGGCATATTTAAGAAACAGCAGTAAGCTCAGGGAAATATCTGCTTCTAAATCCAAAACGCAGCTATCTAACAGAACGGTTGTCAATGTGTGCACTCAACTTCCAGAGTTAAACCCGTGTGTGGATTCAGCAGTCTGCACACACTTTCTCCACAGAGTCCCAAAACAGGCGTTTTCAGCCCATTACCGGCATATGGAAGAAACAGCAGTAAGCACAGGGAAATATCTGCTTCTAAATTCAAAACGCAGCTATCTAACAGAACGGTTGTCAATGTGTGAACTCAATTTCCAGAATTAAACACGTGTGTGGATTCAGCAGTCTGCAAACACTTTCTCTGCAGAGTCCCAAAACAGGCGTTTTCAGCCCATTACCGGCATATGGAAGAAAATGCAGTAAGCACAGGGAAATATCTGCTTCTAAATCCAAAACGCAGCTATCTAACAGAACGGTTGTCAATGTGTGCACTCAACTTCCAGAGTTAAACCCGTGTGTGGATTCAGCAGTCTGCAAACACTTTCTCTACAGAGTCCCAAAACAGGCGTTTTCAGCCCATTACCGGCATAAGGAAGAAACAGCAGTAAGCACAGGGAAATATCTGCTTCTAAATCCAAAACGCAGCTATCTAACAGAACGGTTGTCAATGTGTGCACTCAACTTCCAGAGTTAAACCCGAGTGTGGATTCCGCAGTCTGCATACACTTTCTCTGCAGAGTCCCAAAACAGGCGTTTTCAGCCCATTACCGGCATATGGAAGAAACAGCAGTAAGCACAGGGAAATATCTGGTTCTAAATCCAAAACGCAGCTATCCAACAGAACGGTTGTCAATGTGTGCACTCAACTTCCAGAGTTAAACCCGTGTGTGGATTCCGCAGTCTGCAAACACTTTCTCTGCAGAGTCCCAAAACAGGCGTTTTCAACCCATTACCGGCATAAGGAAGAAACAGCAGTAAGCACAGGGAAATATCTGCTTCTAAATCCAAAACGCAGCTATCTAACAGAACGGTTGTCAATGTGTGCACTCAACTTCCAGAGTTAATCCCGTGTGTGGATTCAGCAGTCTGCAAACACTTTCTCTGCATAGTCCCAAATCAGGCGTTTTCAGCCCATAACCGGCATATGGAAGAAACAGCAGTAAGCACAGGGAAATATCTGCTTCGAAATCCAAAACGCAGCTATCTAACAGAACGGTTGTCAATGTGTGCACTCAACTTCCAGAGTTAAACCCGTGTGTGGATTCAGCAGTCTGCAAACACTTTCTCTGCAGAGTCCCAAAACAGGCGTTTTCAGCCCATTACCGGCATATGGAAGAAACAGCAGTAAGCACAGGGAAATATCTGCTTCTAAATCCAAAACGCAGCTATCTAACAGAACGGTTGTCAATGTGTGCACTCAACTTCCAGAGTTAAACCCGAGTGTGGATTCCGCAGTCTGCATACACTTTCTCTGCAGAGTCCCAAAACAGGCGTTTTCAGCCCATTACCGGCATATGGAAGAAACAGCAGTAAGCACAGGGAAATATCTGCTTCTAAATCCAAAACGCAGCTATCTAACAGAACGGTTGTCAATGTGTGCACTCAACTTCGAGAGTTAAACCCGTGTGTGGATTCAGCAGTCTGCAAACACTTTCTCTGCAGAGTCCCAAAACAGGCGTTTTCAGCCCATTACCGGCATATGGAAGAAACAGCAGTAAGCACAGGGAAATATCTGCTGCTAAATCCAAAACGCAGCTATCTAACAGAACGGTTGTCAATGTGTGCACTCAACTTCCAGAGTTAAACCCGTGTGTGGATTCAGCAGTCTGCAAACACTTTCTCTGCAGAGTCCCAAAACAGGCGTTTTCAGCCCCTTACCGGCATATGGAAGAAACAGCAGTAAGCACAGGGAAATATCTGCTTCTAAATCCAAAACGCAGCTATCTAAATGAACGGTTGTCAACGTGTGCACTCAACTTCCAGAGTTAAACCCGTGTGTGGATTCCGCAGTCTGCAAACACTTTCTCTGCAGAGTCCCAAAACAGGCGTTTTCAGCCCATTACCGGCATATGGAAGAAAATGCAGTAAGCACAGGAAAATATCTGCTTCTAAATCCAAAACGCAGCTATCTAACAGAACGGTTGTCAATGTGTGCACTCAACTTCCAGAGTTAAACCCGTGTGTGGATTCCGCAGTCTGGAAACACTTTCTCTGCAGAGTCCCAAAACAGGCGTTTTCAGCCCATTACCGGCATATGGAAGAAACAGCAGTAAGCACAGGGAAATATCTGCTTCTAAATCCAAAACGCAGCTATCTAACAGAACGGTTGTCAATGTGTGCACTCAACTTCCAGAGTTAAACCCGTGTGTGGATTCCGCAGTCTGCAAACACTTTCTCTGCAGAGTCCCAAAACAGGCGTTTTCAGCCCATTACCGGCATATGGAAGAAACAGCAGTAAGCACAGGGAAATATCTGCTTCTAAATCCAAAACGCAGCTATCTAACAGAACGGTTGTCAATGTGTGCACTCAACTTCCAGAATTAAACACGTGTGTGGATTCAGCAGTCTGCAAACACTTTCTCTGCCGAGTCCCAAAACAGGCGTTTTCAGCCCATTACCGGCATATGGAAGAAAATGCAGTAAGCACAGGGAAATATCTGCTTCTAAATCCAAAACGCAGCTATCTAACAGAACGGTTGTCAAAGTGTGCACTCAACTTCCAGAGTTAAACCCGTGTGTGGATTCAGCAGTCTGCAAACACTTTATCTGCAGAGTCCCAAAACAGGCGTTTTCAGCCCATTACCGGCATATGGAAGAAACAGCAGTAAGCACAGGGAAATATCTGCTTCTAAATCCAAAACGCAGCTATCTAACAGAACGGTTGTCAATGTGTGCACTCAACTTCCAGAGTTAAACCCGTGTGTGGATTCTGCAGTCTGCAAACACTTTCTCTGCAGAGTCGCAAAACAGGCGTTTTCAGCCCTTTACCGGCATATGGAAGAAACAGCAGTAAGCACAGGGAAATATCTGCTTCTAAATCCAAAACACAGCTATCTAACAGAACGGTTGTCAATGTGTGCACTCAACTTCCAGAGTTAAACCCGTGTGTGGATTCCGCAGTCTGCAAACACTTTCTCTGCAGAGTCCCAAAACAGGCGTTTTCAGCCCATTACCGGCCTATGGAAGAAACAGCAGTAAGCACAGGGAAATATCTGCTTCTAAATCCAAAACGCAGCTATCTAACAGAACGGTTGTCAATGTGTGCACTCAACTTCCAGAGTTAAACCCGTGTGTGGATTCAGCAGTCTACAAACTCTTTCTCCACAGAGTCCCAAAGCAGTCGTTTTCAGCCCATTACCGGCATATGGAAGAAACAGCAGTAAGCACAGGGAAATATCTGCTTCTAAATTCAAAACGCAGCTATCTAACAGAACGGTTGTCAATGTGTGAACTCAATTTCCAGAATTAAACACGTGTGTGGATTCAGCAGTCTGCAAACACTTTCTCTGCAGAGTCCCAAAACAGGCGTTTTCAGGCCATTACCGGCATATGGAAGAAAATGCAGTAAGCACAGGGAAATATCTGCTTCTAAATCCAAAACGCAGCTATCTAACAGAACGGTTGTCAATGTGTGCACTCAACTTCCAGAGTTAAACCCGTGTGTGGATTCAGCAGTCTGCAAACACTTTCTCTACAGAGTCCCAAAACAGGCGTTTTCAGCCCATTACCGGCATAAGGAAGAAACAGCAGTAAGCACAGGGAAATATCTGCTTCTAAATCCAAAACGCAGCTATCTAACAGAACGGTTGTCAATGTGTGCACTCAACTTCCAGAGTTAAACCCGTGTGTGGATTCAGCAGTCTGCAAACACTTTCTCTGCAGAGTCCCAAAACAGGCGTTTTCAGCCCATTACCGGCATATGGAAGAAACAGCAGTAAGCACAGGGAAATATCGGCTTCTAAACCCAAAACGCAGCTATCTAACAGAACGGTTGTCAATGTGTGCGCTCAACTTCCAGAGTTAAACCCGAGTGTGGATTCCGCAGTCTGCATACACTTTCTCTGCAGAGTCCCAAAACAGGCGTTTTCAGCCCATTACCGGCATATGGAAGAAACAGCAGTAAGCACAGGGAAATATCTGCTTCTAAATCCAAAACGCAGCTATCCAACAGAACGGTTGTCAATGTGTACACTCAACTTCCAGAGTTAAACCCGTGTGTGGATTCAGCAGTCTGCAAACACTTTCTCTGCAGAGTCCCAAAACAGGCGTTTTCAGCCCCTTACCGGCATATGGAAGAAACAGCAGTAAGCACAGGGAAATATCTGCTTCTAAATCCAAAACGCAGCTATCTAAATGAACGGTTGTCAACGTGTGCACTCAACTTCCAGAGTTAAACCCGTGTGTGGATTCCGCAGTCTGCAAACACTTTCTCTGCAGAGTCCCAAAACAGGCGTTTTCAGCCCATTACCGGCATATGGAAGAAAATGCAGTAAGCACAGGGAAATATCTGCTTCTAAATCCAAAACGCAGCTATCTAACAGAACGGTTGTCAATGTGTGCACTCAACTTCCAGAGTTAAACCCGTGTGTGGATTCCGCAGTCTGGAAACACTTTCTCTGCAGAGTCCCAAAACAGGCGTTTTCAGCCCATTACCGGCATATGGAAGAAACAGCAGTAAGCACAGGGAAATATCTGCTTCTAAATCCAAAACGCAGCTATCTAACAGAACGGTTGTCAATGTGTGCACTCAACTTCCAGAGTTAAACCCGTGTGTGGATTCAGCAGTCTGCAAACACTTTCTCTGCAGAGTCCCAAAACAGGCGTTTTCAGCCCATTACCGGCATATGGAAGAAACAGCAGTAAGCACAGGGAAATATCGGCTTCTAAACCCAAAACGCAGCTATCTAACAGAACGGTTGTCAATGTGTGCGCTCAACTTCCAGAGTTAAACCCGAGTGTGGATTCCGCAGTCTGCATACACTTTCTCTGCAGAGTCCCAAAACAGGCGTTTTCAGCCCATTACCGGCATATGGAAGAAACAGCAGTAAGCACAGGGAAATATCTGCTTCTAAATCCAAAACGCAGCTATCCAACAGAACGGTTGTCAATGTGTACACTCAACTTCCAGAGTTAAACCCGTGTGTGGATTCAGCAGTCTGCAAACACTTTCTCTGCAGAGTCCCAAAACAGGCGTTTTCAGCCCCTTACCGGCATATGGAAGAAACAGCAGTAAGCACAGGGAAATATCTGCTTCTAAATCCAAAACGCAGCTATCTAAATGAACGGTTGTCAACGTGTGCACTCAACTTCCAGAGTTAAACCCGTGTGTGGATTCCGCAGTCTGCAAACACTTTCTCTGCAGAGTCCCAAAACAGGCGTTTTCAGCCCATTACCGGCATATGGAAGAAAATGCAGTAAGCACAGGGAAATATCTGCTTCTAAATCCAAAACGCAGCTATCTAACAGAACGGTTGTCAATGTGTGCACTCAACTTCCAGAGTTAAACCCGTGTGTGGATTCCGCAGTCTGGAAACACTTTCTCTGCAGAGTCCCAAAACAGGCGTTTTCAGCCCATTACCGGCATATGGAAGAAACAGCAGTAAGCACAGGGAAATATCTGCTTCTAAATCCAAAACGCAGCTATCTAACAGAACGGTTGTCAATGTGTGCACTCAACTTCCAGAGTTAAACCCGTGTGTGGATTCCGCAGTCTGCAAACACTTTCTCTGCAGAGTCCCAAAACAGGCGTTTTCAGCCCATTACCGGCATATGGAAGAAACAGCAGTAAGCACAGGGAAATATCTGCTTCTAAATCCAAAACGCAGCTATCTAACAGAACGGTTGTCAATGTGTGCACTCAACTTCCAGAATTAAACACGTGTGTGGATTCAGCAGTCTGCAAACACTTTCTCTGCCGAGTCCCAAAACAGGCGTTTTCAGCCCATTACCGGCATATGGAAGAAAATGCAGTAAGCACAGGGAAATATCTGCTTCTAAATCCAAAACGCAGCTATCTAACAGAACGGTTGTCAAAGTGTGCACTCAACTTCCAGAGTTAAACCCGTGTGTGGATTCAGCAGTCTGCAAACACTTTATCTGCAGAGTCCCAAAACAGGCGTTTTCAGCCCATTACCGGCATATGGAAGAAACAGCAGTAAGCACAGGGAAATATCTGCTTCTAAATCCAAAACGCAGCTATCTAACAGAACGGTTGTCAATGTGTGCACTCAACTTCCAGAGTTAAACCCGTGTGTGGATTCTGCAGTCTGCAAACACTTTCTCTGCAGAGTCGCAAAACAGGCGTTTTCAGCCCTTTACCGGCATATGGAAGAAACAGCAGTAAGCACAGGGAAATATCTGCTTCTAAATCCAAAACGCAGCTATCTAACAGAACGGTTGTCAATGTGTGCACTCAACTTCCAGAGTTAAACCCGTGTGTGGATTCCGCAGTCTGCAAACACTTTCTCTGCAGAGTCCCAAAACAGGCGTTTTCAGCCCATTACCGGCATATGGAAGAAACAGCAGTAAGCACAGGGAAATATCTGCTTCTAAATCCAAAACGCAGCTATCTAACAGAACGGTTGTCAATGTGTGCACTCAACTTCCAGAGTTAAACCCGTGTGTGGATTCAGCAGTCTACAAACTCTTTCTCCACAGAGTCCCAAAGCAGTCGTTTTCAGCCCATTACCGGCATATGGAAGAAACAGCAGTAAGCACAGGGAAATATCTGCTTCTAAATTCAAAACGCAGCTATCTAACAGAACGGTTGTCAATGGGTGCACTCAACTTCCAGTATTAAACACGTGTGTGGATTCAGCAGTCTGCAAACACTTTCTCTGCAGAGTCCCAAAACAGGCGTTTTCAGCCCATTACCGGCATATGGAAGAAAATGCAGTAAGCACAGGGAAATATCTGCTTCTAAATCCAAAACGCAGCTATCTAACAGAACGGTTCTCAATGTGTGCACTCAACTTCCAGAGTTAAACCAGTGTGTGGATTCAGCAGTCTGCAAACACTTTCTCTGCATAGTCCCAAAACAGGCGTTTTCAGCCCATTACCGGCATATGGAAGAAACAGCAGTAAGCACAGGGAAATATCTGCTTCTAAATCCAAAACGCAGCTATCTAAATGAACGGTTGTCAATGTGTGCACTCAACTTCCAGAGTTAAACCCGTGTGTGGACTCCGCAGTCTGCAAACACTTTCTCTGCAGAGTCCCAAAACAGGCGTTTTCAGCCCATTACCGGCATATGGAAGAAACAGCAGTAAGCACAGGGAAATATCTGCTTCTAAATCCAAAACGCAGCTATCTAACAGAACGGTTGTCAATGTGTGCACTCAACTTCCAGAGTTAAACCCGTGTGTGGATTCAGCAGTCTGCAAGCACTTTCTCTGCAGAGTCCCAAAACAGGCGTTTTCAGCCCATTACCGGCATATGGAAGAAACAGCAGTAAGCACAGGGAAAAACCTGCTTCTAAATCCAAAACCCAGCTATCTAACAGAACGGTTGTCAATGTGTGCACTCAACTTCCAGAAATAAACACGTGTGTGGATTCAGCAGTCTGCAAACACTTTCTCTGCAGAGTCCCAAAACAGGCGTTTTCAGCCCTTTACCGGCATATGGAAGAAAATGCAGTAAGCACAGGGAAATATCTGCTTCTAAATCCAAAACGCAGCTATCTAACAGAACGGTTGTCAATGTGTGCACTCAACTTCCAGAGTTAAACCCGTGTGTGGATTCAGCAGTCTGCAAACACTTTCTCTGCAGAGTCCCAAAACAGGCGTTTTCAGCCCATTACCGGCATATGGAAGAAACAGCAGTAAGCACAGGGAAATATCTGCTTCTAAATGCAAAACGCAGCTATCTAACAGAACGGTTGTCAATGTGTGCACTCAACTTCCAGAGTTAAACCCGTGTGTGGATTCAGCAGTCTGCAAACACTTTTTCTGCAGAGTCCCAAAACAGGCGTTTTCAGCCCATTACCGGCATATGGAAGAAACAGCAGTAAGCACAGGCAAATATCTGCTTCTAAATCCAAAACGCAGCTATCTAACAGAACGGTTGTCAATGTGTGCACTCAACTTCCAGAGTTAAACCCGTGTGTGGATTCCGCAGTCTGCAAACACTTTCTCCACAGAGTCCCAAAACAGGCGTTTTCAGCCCATTACCGGCATAGGGAAGAAACAGCAGTAAGCACAGGGAAATATCTGCTTCTAAATTCAAAACGCAGCTATCTAACAGAACGGTTGTCAATGTGTGCACTCAACTTCCAGAGTTAAACCCGTGTGTGGATTCAGCAGTCTGCAAACACTTTCTCTGCAAAGTCCCAAAACAGGCGTTTTCAGCCCATTACCGGCATATGGAAGAAAATGCAGTAAGCACAGGGAAATATCTGCTTCTAAATCCAAAACGCAGCTATCTAACAGAACGGTTGTCAATGTGTGCACTCAACTTCCAGAGTTAAACCCGTGTGTGGATTCAGCAGTCTGCAAACACTTTCTCTGCAGAGTCCCAAAACAGGCGTTTTCAGCCCATTACCGGCATATGGAAGAAACAACAGTAAGCACAGGGAAATACCTGCTTCTAAATCCAAAACGCAGCTATCTAACAGAACGGTTGTCAATGTGTGCACTCAACTTCCAGAGTTAAACACGTGTGTGGATTCAGCAGTCTGCAAACACTTTCTCTGCAGATTCCCAAAACAGGCGTTTTCAGCCCATTACCGGCATATGGAAGAAACAGCAGTAAGCACAGGGAAATATCTGCTTCTAAATCCAAAACGCAGCTATCTAACAGAACGGTTGTCAATGTGTGCACTCAACTTCCAGAGTTAAACCCGAGTGTGGATTCCGCAGTCTGCATACACTTTCTCTGCAGAGTCCCAAAACAGGCGTTTTCAGCCCATTACCGGCATATGGAAGAAACAGCAGTAAGCACAGGGAAATATCTGCTTCTAAATCCAAAACGCAGCTATCTAACAGAACGGTTGTCAATGTGTGCACTCAACTTCCAGAATAAAACACGTGTGTGGATTCAGCAGTCTGCAAACACTTTCTCTGCAGAGTCCCAAAACAGGCGTTTTCAGCCCATTACCGGCATATGGAAGAAACAGCAGTAAGCACAGGGAAATATCTGCTTCTAAATCCAAAACGCAGCTATCTAACAGAACGGTTGTCAATGTGTGCACTCAACTTCCAGAGTTAAACCCGTGTGTGGATACCGCAGTCTGCAAACACTTTCTCTGCAGAGTCCCAAAACAGGCGTTTTCAGCCCATTACCGGCATATGGAAGAAACAGCAGTAAGCACAGGGAAATATCTGCTTCTAAATCCAAAACGCAGCTATCTAACAGAACGGTTGTCAATGTGTGCACTCAACTTCCAGAATAAAACACGTGTGTGGATTCAGCAGTCTGCAAACACTTTCTCTGCAGAGTCCCAAAACAGGCCTTTTCAGACCATTACCGGGATATGGAAGAAACAGCAGTAAGCACAGGGAAATATCTGCTTCTAAATCCAAAACGCAGCTATCTAACAGAACGGTTGTCAATGTGTGCACTCAACTTCCAGAGTTAAACCCGTGTGTGGATTCAGCAGTCTGCAAACACTTTCTCTGCAGAGTCCCAAAACAGGCGTTTTCAGCCCATTACCGGCATATGGAAGAAAGAGCAGTAAGCTCAGGGAAATATCTGCTTCTAAATCCAAAACGCAGCTATCTAACAGAACGGTTGTCAATGTGTGCACTCAACTTACAGAGTTAAACCCGTGTGTGGATTCAGCAGTCTGCAAACACTTTCTCAGCAGAGTCCCAAAACAGGCGTTTTCAGCCCATTACCGGCATATGGAAGAAACAGCAGTAAGCACAGGAAAATATCCGCTTCTAAATCCAAAACGCAGCTATCTAAAAGAACGGTTGTCAATGTGTGCACTCAACTTCCAGAATTAAACCCGTGTGTGGATTCAGCAGTCTGCAAACACTTTCTCTGCAGAGTCCCAATTCAGGGGTTCTCAACCCATTACCGGCATATGGAAGAAACAGCAGTAAGCACAGGGAAATATCTGCTTCTAAATCCAAAACGCAGCTATCTAACAGAACGGTTGTCAATGTGTGCACTCAACTTCCAGAGTTAAACCCGTGTGTGGATTCCGCAGTCTGCAAACACATTCTCTGCAGAGTCCCAAAACAGGCGTTTTCAGCCCATTACCGGCATATGGAAGAAAGAGCAGTAAGCACAGGGAAATATCTGCTTCTAAATCCAAAACGTAGCTATCTAACAGAACGGTTGTCAATGTGTGCACTCAACTTCCATAGTTAAACCCGTGTGTGGATTCAGCAGTCTGCAAACCCTTTCTCTGCAGAGTCCCAAAACAGGCGTTTTCAGCCCATTACTGGCATATGGAAGAAACAGCAGTAAGCACAGTGAAATATCTGCTTCTAAATCCAAAACGCAGCTATCTAACAGAACGGTTGTCAATGTGTGCACTCAACTTCCAGAATTAAACACGTGTGTGGATTCAGCAGTCTGCAAACACTTTCTCTGCAGAGTCCCAAAACAGGCGTTTTCAGCCCATTACCGGCATATGGAAGAAACAGCAGTAAGCACAGGGAAATATCTGCTTCTAAATCCAAAAGGCAGCTATCTAACAGAACGGTTGTCAATGTGTGCACTCAACTTCCAGAGTTAAACCCGTGTGTGGATTCAGCAGTCTGCAAACTCTTTCTCTGCAGAGTCCCAAAACAGGCGTTTTCAGCCCATTACCGGCATATGGAAGAAACAGCAGTAAGCACAGGGAAATATCTGCTTCTAAATCCAAAACGCAGCCATCTAACAGAACGGTTGTCAATGTGTGCACTCAACTTCCAGAGTTAAACCCGTGTGTGGATTCAGCAGTCTGCAAACACTTTCTCTGCAGAGTCCCAAAACAGGCGTTTTCAGCCCATTACCGGCATATGGAAGAAACAGCAGTAAGCACAGGGAAATATCTGCTTCTAAATCCAAAACGCAGTTATCTAACAGAACGGTTGTCAATGTGTGCACTCAACTTCCAGAGTTAAACCCGTGTGTGGATTCCGCAGTCTGCAAACACTTTCTCTGCAGTGTCCCAAAACAGGCGTTTTCAGACCATTACCGGCATATGGAAGAAACAGCAGTAAGCACAGGGAAATATCTGCTTCTAAAGCCAAAACGCAGCTATCTAACAGAACGGTTGTCAATGTGTGCACTTAACTTCCAGAGTTAAACCCGTGAGTGGATTCAGCAGTCTGCAAACGCTTTCTCTGCAGAGTCCCAAAACAGGCGTTTTCAGCCCATTACCGGCATATGGAAGAAAGAGCAGTAAGCTCAGGGAAATATCTGCTTCTAAATCCAAAACGCAGCTTTCTAACAGAACGGTTGTCAATGTGTGCACTCAACTTCCAGAGTTAAACCCGTGTGTGGATTCAGCAGTCTGCAAACACTTTCTGTGCGGAGTCCCAAAACAGGCGTTTTCAGCCCATTACCGGCCTATGGAAGAAACAGCAGTAAGCACAGGGAAATATCCGCTTCTAAATCCAAAACGCAGCTATCTAAAAGAACGGATGTCAATGTGTGCACTCAACTTCCAGAATTAAACCCGTGTGTGGATTCAGCAGTCTGCAAACACTTTCTCTGCAGAGTCCCAATTCAAGGGTTCTCAACCCATTAACGGCACATGGAAGAAAGAGCAGTAAGCACAGGGAAATATCTGCTTCTAAATCCAAAACGCAGCTATCTAACAGAACGGTTGTCAATGTGTGCACTCAACTTCCAGAGTTAAACCCGTGTGTGGATTCAGCAGTCTGCAAACACTTTCTCTGCAGACTCCCAAAACAGGCGTTTTCAGCCCATTACCGGCATATGGAAGAAACAGCAGTAAGCACAGGGAAATATCTGCTTCTAAATCCAAAACGCAGCTATCTAACAGAACGGTTGTCAATGTGTGCACTCAACTTCCAGAGTTAAACCCGTGTGTGGATTCCGCAGTCTGCAAACACTTTCTCTGCAGAGTCCCAAAACAGGCGTTTTCAGCCCATTACCGGCATATGGAAGAAACAGCAGTAAGCACAGGGAAATATCCGCTTCTAAATCCAAAACGCAGCTATCTAAAAGAACGGTTGTCAATGTGTGCACTCAACTTCCAGAGTTAAACCCGTGTGTGGATTCAGCAGTCTGCAAACACTTTCTCTGCAGAGTCCCAATTCAAGGGTTCTCAACCCATTAACGGCACATGGAAGAAACAGCAGTAAGCACAGGGAAATATCTGCTTCTAAATCCAAAACGCAGCTATCTAACAGAACGGTTGTCAATGTGTGCACTCAACTTCCAGAGTTAAACCCGTGTGTGGATTCCGCAGTCTGCAAACACTTTCTCTGCAGAGTCCCAAAACATGCGTTTTCAGCCCATTACCGGCATATGGAAGAAACAGCAGTAAGCACAGGGAAATATCTGCTTCTAAATCCAAAACGCAGCTATCTAACAGAACGGTTGTCAATGTGTGCACTCAACTTCCAGAGTTAAACCCAAGTGTGGATTCCGCATTCTGCATACACTTTCTCTGCAGAGTCCCAATACAGGCGTTTTCAGCCCATTACCGGCATATGGAAGAAACAGCAGTAAGCACAGGGAAATATCTGGTTCTAAATCTAAAACGCAGCTATCTAACAGAACGGTTGTCAATGTGTGCACTCAACTTCCAGAGTTAAACCCGTGTGTGGATTCCGCAGTCTGCAAACACTTTCTCTGCAGAGTCCCAAAACAGGCGTTTTCAGCCCATTACCGGCATATGGAAGAAACAGCAGTAAGCACAGGGAAATATCTGCTTCTAAATCCAAAACGCAGCTATCTAACAGAACGGTTGTCAATGTGTGCACTCAGCTTCCAGAGTTAAACCCGTGTGTGGATTCAGCAGTCTGCAAACACTTTCTCTACAGAGTCCCAAAACAGGCATTTTCAGCCCATTACCGGCATAAGGAAGAAACAGCAGTAAGCACAGGCAAATATCTGCTTCTAAATTCAAAACGCAGCTATCTAACAGAACTATTGTCAATCTGTGCACTCAACTTCCAGAATTAAACACGTGTGTGGATTCAGCAGTCTGCAAACACTTTCTCTGCAGAGTCCCAAAACAGGCGTTTTCAGCCCATTACCGGCATATGGAAGAAAATGTAGTAAGCACAGGGAAATATCTGCTTCTAAATCCAAAACGCAGCTATCTAACAGAACGGTTGTCAATGTGTGCACTCAACTTCCAGAGTTAAACCCATGTGTGGATTCAGCAGTCTGCAAACACTTTCTCTGCAGAGTCCCAAAACAGGCGTTTTCAGCCCATTACCGGCATATGGAAGAAACAGCAGTAAGCACAGGGAAATATCTGCTTCTAAATCCAAAACGCAGCTATCTAACAGAGCGGTTGTCAATGTGTGCACTCAACTTCCGGAGTTAAACCCGTGTGTGGATTCCGCAGTCTGCAAACACTTTCTCTGCAGAGTCCCAAAACAGGCGTTTTCAGCCCATTACCGGCATATGGAAGAAACAGCAGTAAGCACAGGGAAATATCTGCTTCTAAATCCAAAATGCAGCTATCTAACAGAACGGTTGTCAATGTGTGCACTCAACTTCCAGAATTAAACACGTGTGTGGATTCAGCAGTCTGCAAACACTTTCTCTGCAGAGTCCCAAAACAGGCGTTTTCAGCCCATTACCGGCATATGGAAGAAACAACAGTAAGCACAGGGAAATACCTGCTTCTAAATCCAAAACGCAGCTATCTAACAGAACGGTTGTCAATGTGTGCACTCAACTTCCAGAGTTAAACCCGTGTGTGGATTCAGCAGTCTGCAAACACTTTCTCTGCAGAGTCCCAAAACAGGCGTTTTCAGCCCATTACCGGCATATGGAAGAAACAACAGTAAGCACAGGGAAATATCTGCTTCTAAATCCAAAACGCAGCTATCTAAATGAACGGTTGTCAATGTGTGCACTCAACTTCCAGAGTTAAACCCGTGTGTGGATTCCGCAGTCTGCAAACACTTTCTCTGCAGAGTCCCAAAACAGGCGTTTTCAGCCCATTACCGGCATATGGAAGAAACAGCAGTAAGCACAGGGAAATATCTGCTTCTAAATCCAAAGCGCAGCTATCTAACAGAATGGTTGTCAATGTGTGCACTCAACGTCAAGAGTTAAACCCGTGTGTGGATTCAGCAGTCTGCAAACACTTTCTCTACAGAGTCCCAAAACAGGCGTTTTCAGCCCATTACCGGCATATGGAAGAAACAGCAGTAAGCACAGGGAAATATCTGCTTCTAAATTCAAAACCCAGCTATCTAACAGAACGGTTGTCAATGTGTGCACTCAACTTCCAGAATTAAACACGTGTGTGGATTCAGCAGTCTGCAAACACTTTCTCTGCAGAGTCCCAAAACAGGCGTTTTCAGCCCATTACCGGCATATGGAAGAAAATGCAGTAAGCACAGGGAAATATCTGCTTCTAAATCCAAAACGCAGCTATCTAACAGAACGGTTGTCAATGTGTGCACTCAACTTCCAGAGTTAAACCCGTGTGTGGATTCCGCAGTCTGGAAACACTTTCTCTGCAGAGTCCCAAAACAGGCGTTTTCAGCCCATTACCGGCATATGGAAGAAACAGCAGTAAGCACAGGGAAATATCTGCTTCTAAATCCAAAACGCAGCTATCTAACAGAACGGTTGTCAATGTGTGCACTCAACTTCCAGAGTTAAACCCGTGTGTGGATTCCGCAGTCTGCAAACACTTTCTCTGCAGAGTCCCAAAACAGGCGTTTTCAGCCCATTACCGGCATATGGAAGAAACAGCAGTAAGCACAGGGAAATATCTGCTTCTAAATCCAAAACGCAGCTATCTAACAGAACGGTTGTCAATGTGTGCACTCAACTTCCAGAATTAAACACGTGTGTGGATTCAGCAGTCTGCAAACACTTTCTCTGCCGAGTCCCAAAACAGGCGTTTTCAGCCCATTACCGGCATATGGAAGAAAATGCAGTAAGCACAGGGAAATATCTGCTTCTAAATCCAAAACGCAGCTATCTAACAGAACGGTTGTCAAAGTGTGCACTCAACTTCCAGAGTTAAACCCGTGTGTGGATTCAGCAGTCTGCAAACACTTTATCTGCAGAGTCCCAAAACAGGCGTTTTCAGCCCATTACCGGCATATGGAAGAAACAGCAGTAAGCACAGGGAAATATCTGCTTCTAAATCCAAAACGCAGCTATCTAACAGAACGGTTGTCAATGTGTGCACTCAACTTCCAGAGTTAAACCCGTGTGTGGATTCTGCAGTCTGCAAACACTTTCTCTGCAGAGTCGCAAAACAGGCGTTTTCAGCCCTTTACCGGCATATGGAAGAAACAGCAGTAAGCACAGGGAAATATCTGCTTCTAAATCCAAAACGCAGCTATCTAACAGAACGGTTGTCAATGTGTGCACTCAACTTCCAGAGTTAAACCCGTGTGTGGATTCCGCAGTCTGCAAACACTTTCTCTGCAGAGTCCCAAAACAGACGTTTTCAGCCCATTACCGGCATATGGAAGAAACAGCAGTAAGCACAGGGAAATATCTGCTTCTAAATCCAAAACGCAGCTATCTAACAGAACGGTTGTCAATGTGTGCACTCAACTTCCAGAGTTAAACCCGTGTGTGGATTCAGCAGTCTACAAACTCTTTCTCCACAGAGTCCCAAAGCAGTCGTTTTCAGCCCATTACCGGCATATGGAAGAAACAGCAGTAAGCACAGGGAAATATCTGCTTCTAAATTCAAAACGCAGCTATCTAACAGAACGGTTGTCAATGGGTGCACTCAACTTCCAGTATTAAACACGTGTGTGGATTCAGCAGTCTGCAAACACTTTCTCTGCAGAGTCCCAAAACAGGCGTTTTCAGCCCATTACCGGCATATGGAAGAAAATGCAGTAAGCACAGGGAAATATCTGCTTCTAAATCCAAAACGCAGCTATCTAACAGAACGGTTCTCAATGTGTGCACTCAACTTCCAGAGTTAAACCAGTGTGTGGATTCAGCAGTCTGCAAACACTTTCTCTGCATAGTCCCAAAACAGGCGTTTTCAGCCCATTACCGGCATATGGAAGAAACAGCAGTAAGCACAGGGAAATATCTGCTTCTAAATCCAAAACGCAGCTATCTAAATGAACGGTTGTCAATGTGTGCACTCAACTTCCAGAGTTAAACCCGTGTGTGGATTCCGCAGTCTGCAAACACTTTCTCTGCAGAGTCCCAAAACAGGCGTTTTCAGCCCATTACCGGCATATGGAAGAAACAGCAGTAAGAACAGGGAAATATCTGCTTCTAAATCCAAAACGCAGCTATCTAACAGAACGGTTGTCAATGTGTGCACTCAACTTCCAGAGTTAAACCCGTGTGTGGATTCAGCAGTCTGCAAGCACTTTCTCTGCAGAGTCCCAAAACAGGCGTTTTCAGCCCATTACCGGCATATGGAAGAAACAGCAGTAAGCACAGGGAAAAACCTGCTTCTAAATCCAAAACCCAGCTATCTAACAGAACGGTTGTCAATGTGTGCACTCAACTTCCAGAATTAAACACGTGTGTGGATTCAGCAGTCTGCAAACACTTTCTCTGCAGAGTCCCAAAACAGGCGTTTTCAGCCCTTTACCGGCATATGGAAGAAAATGCAGTAAGCACAGGGAAATATCTGCTTCTAAATCCAAAACGCAGCTATCTAACAGAACGGTTGTCAATGTGTGCACTCAACTTCCAGAGTTAAACCCGTGTGTGGATTCAGCAGTCTGCAAACACTTTCTCTGCAGAGTCCCAAAACAGGCGTTTTCAGCCCATTACCGGCATATGGAAGAAACAGCAGTAAGCACAGGGAAATATCTGTTTCTAAATGCAAAACGCAGCTATCTAACAGAACGGTTGTCAATGTGTGCACTCAGCTTCCAGAGTTAAACCCGTGTGTGGATTCAGCAGTCTGCAAACACTTTTTCTGCAGAGTCCCAAAACAGGCGTTTTCAGCCCATTACCGGCATATGGAAGAAACAGCAGTAAGCACAGGCAAATATCTGCTTCTAAATCCAAAACGCAGCTATCTAACAGAACGGTTGTCAATGTGTGCACTCAACTTCCAGAGTTAAACCCGTGTGTGGATTCCGCAGTCTGCAAACACTTTCTCCACAGAGTCCCAAAACAGGCGTTTTCAGCCCATTACCGGCATAGGGAAGAAACAGCAGTAAGCACAGGGAAATATCTGCTTCTAAATTCAAAACGCAGCTATCTAACAGAACGGTTGTCAATGTGTGCACTCAACTTCCAGAGTTAAACCCGTGTGTGGATTCAGCAGTCTGCAAACACTTTCTCTGCAAAGTCCCAAAACAGGCGTTTTCAGCCCATTACCGGCATATGGAAGAAAATGCAGTAAGCACAGGGAAATATCTGCTTCTAAATCCAAAACGCAGCTATCTAACAGAACGGTTGTCAATGTGTGCACTCAACTTCCAGAGTTAAACCCGTGTGTGGATTCAGCAGTCTGCAAACACTTTCTCTGCAGAGTCCCAAAACAGGCGTTTTCAGCCCATTACCGGCATATGGAAGAAACAACAGTAAGCACAGGGAAATACCTGCTTCTAAATCCAAAACGCAGCTATCTAACAGAACGGTTGTCAATGTGTGCACTCAACTTCCAGAGTTAAACACGTGTGTGGATTCAGCAGTCTGCAAACACTTTCTCTGCAGATTCCCAAAACAGGCGTTTTCAGCCCATTACCGGCATATGGAAGAAACAGCAGTAAGCACAGGGAAATATCTGCTTCTAAATCCAAAACGCAGCTATCTAACAGAACGGTTGTCAATGTGTGCACTCAACTTCCAGAGTTAAACCCGAGTGTGGATTCCGCAGTCTGCATACACTTTCTCTGCAGAGTCCCAAAACAGGCGTTTTCAGCCCATTACCGGCATATGGAAGAAACAGCAGTAAGCACAGGGAAATATCTGCTTCTAAATCCAAAACGCAGCTATCTAACAGAACGGTTGTCAATGTGTGCACTCAACTTCCAGAGTTAAACCCGTGTGTGGATTCCGCAGTCTGCAAACACTTTCTCTGCAGAGTCCCAAAACAGGCGTTTTCAGCCCATTACCGGCATATGGAAGAAACAGCAGTAAGCACAGGGAAATATCTGCTTCTAAATCCAAAACGCAGATATCTAACAGAACGGTTGTCAATGTGTGCACTCAACTTCCAGAATAAAACACGTGTGTGGATTCAGCAGTCTGCAAACACTTTCTCTGCAGAGTCCCAAAACAGGCCTTTTCAGACCATTACCGGGATATGGAAGAAACAGCAGTAAGCACAGGGAAATATCTGCTTCTAAATCCAAAACGCAGCTATCTAACAGAACGGTTGTCAATGTGTGCACTCAACTTCCAGAGTTAAACCCGTGTGTGGATTCAGCAGTCTGCAAACACTTTCTCTGCAGAGTCCCAAAACAGGCGTTTTCAGCCCATTACCGGCATATGGAAGAAAGAGCAGTAAGCTCAGGGAAATATCTGCTTCTAAATCCAAAACGCAGCTATCTAACAGAACGGTTGTCAATGTGTGCACTCAACTTACAGAGTTAAACCCGTGTGTGGATTCAGCAGTCTGCAAACACTTTCTCAGCAGAGTCCCAAAACAGGCGTTTTCAGCCCATTACCGGCATATGGAAGAAACAGCAGTAAGCACAGGAAAATATCCGCTTCTAAATCCAAAACGCAGCTATCTAAAAGAACGGTTGTCAATGTGTGCACTCAACTTCCAGAATTAAACCCGTGTGTGGATTCAGCAGTCTGCAAACACTTTCTCTGCAGAGTCCCAATTCAGGGGTTCTCAACCCATTACCGGCATATGGAAGAAACAGCAGTAAGCACAGGGAAATATCTGCTTCTAAATCCAAAACGCAGCTATCTAACAGAACGGTTGTCAATGTGTGCACTCAACTTCCAGAGTTAAACCCGTGTGTGGATTCCGCAGTCTGCAAACACATTCTCTGCAGAGTCCCAAAACAGGCGTTTTCAGCCCATTACCGGCATATGGAAGAAAGAGCAGTAAGCACAGGGAAATATCTGCTTCTAAATCCAAAACGTAGCTATCTAACAGAACGGTTGTCAATGTGTGCACTCAACTTCCATAGTTAAACCCGTGTGTGGATTCAGCAGTCTGCAAACCCTTTCTCTGCAGAGTCCCAAAACAGGCGTTTTCAGCCCATTACTGGCATATGGAAGAAACAGCAGTAAGCACAGTGAAATATCTGCTTCTAAATCCAAAACGCAGCTATCTAACAGAACGGTTGTCAATGTGTGCACTCAACTTCCAGAATTAAACACGTGTGTGGATTCAGCAGTCTGCAAACACTTTCTCTGCAGAGTCCCAAAACAGGCGTTTTCAGCCCATTACCGGCATATGGAAGAAACAGCAGTAAGCACAGGGAAATATCTGCTTCTAAATCCAAAAGGCAGCTATCTAACAGAACGGTTGTCAATGTGTGCACTCAACTTCCAGAGTTAAACCCGTGTGTGGATTCCGCAGTCTGCAAACTCTTTCTCTGCAGAGTCCCAAAACAGGCGTTTTCAGCCCATTACCGGCATATGGAAGAAACAGCAGTAAGCACAGGGAAATATCTGCTTCTAAATCCAAAACGCAGCCATCTAACAGAACGGTTGTCAATGTGTGCACTCAACTTCCAGAGTTAAACCCGTGTGTGGATTCAGCAGTCTGCAAACACTTTCTCTGCAGAGTCCCAAAACAGGCGTTTTCAGCCCATTACCGGCATATGGAAGAAACAGCAGTAAGCACAGGGAAATATCTGCTTCTAAATCCAAAACGCAGCTATCTAACAGAACGGTTGTCAATGTGTGCACTCAACTTCCAGAATTAAACCCGTGTGTGGATTCCGCAGTCTGCAAACACTTTCTCTGCAGTGTCCCAAAACAGGCGTTTTCAGACCATTACCGGCATATGGAAGAAACAGCAGTAAGCACAGGGAAATATCTGCTTCTAAAGCCAAAACGCAGCTATCTAACAGAACGGTTGTCAATGTGTGCACTTAACTTCCAGAGTTAAACCCGTGTGTGGATTCAGCAGTCTGCAAACGCTTTCTCTGCAGAGTCCCAAAACAGGCGTTTTCAGCCCATTACCGGCATATGGAAGAAAGAGCAGTAAGCTCAGGGAAATATCTGCTTCTAAATCCAAAACGCAGCTTTCTAACAGAACGGTTGTCAATGTGTGCACTCAACTTCCAGAGTTAAACCCGTGTGTGGATTCAGCAGTCTGCAAACACTTTCTGTGAGGAGTCCCAAAACAGGCGTTTTCAGCCCATTACCGGCCTATGGAAGAAACAGCAGTAAGCACAGGGAAATATCCGCTTCTAAATCCAAAACGCAGCTATCTAAAAGAACGGATGTCAATGTGTGCACTCAACTTCCAGAATTAAACCCGTGTGTGGATTCAGCAGTCTGCAAACACTTTCTCTGCAGAGTCCCAATTCAAGGGTTCTCAACCCATTAACGGCACATGGAAGAAACAGCAGTAAGCACAGGGAAATATCTGCTTCTAAATCCAAAACGCAGCTATCTAACAGAACGGTTGTCAATGTGTGCACTCAACTTCCAGAGTTAAACCCGTGTGTGGATTCAGCAGTCTGCAAACACTTTCTCTGCAGACTCCCAAAACAGGCGTTTTCAGCCCATTACCGGCATATGGAAGAAACAGCAGTAAGCACAGGGAAATATCTGCTTCTAAATCCAAAACGCAGCTATCTAACAGAACGGTTGTCAATGTGTGCACTCAACTTCCAGAGTTAAACCCGTGTGTGGATTCCGCAGTCTGCAAACACTTTCTCTGCAGAGTCCCAAAACAGGCGTTTTCAGCCCATTACCGGCATATGGAAGAAACAGCAGTAAGCACAGGGAAATATCCGCTTCTAAATCCAAAACGCAGCTATCTAAAAGAACGGTTGTCAATGTGTGCACTCAACTTCCAGAGTTAAACCCGTGTGTGGATTCAGCAGTCTGCAAACACTTTCTCTGCAGAGTCCCAATTCAAGGGTTCTCAACCCATTAACGGCACATGGAAGAAACAGCAGTAAGCACAGGGAAATATCTGCTTCTAAATCCAAAACGCAGCTATCTAACAGAACGGTTGTCAATGTGTGCACTCAACTTCCAGAGTTAAACCCGTGTGTGGATTCCGCAGTCTGCAAACACTTTCTCTGCAGAGTCCCAAAACATGCGTTTTCAGCCCATTACCGGCATATGGAAGAAACAGCAGTAAGCACAGGGAAATATCTGCTTCTAAATCCAAAACGCAGCTATCTAACAGAACGGTTGTCAATGTGTGCACTCAACTTCCAGAGTTAAACCCGAGTGTGGATTCCGCATTCTGCATACACTTTCTCTGCAGAGTCCCAATACAGGCGTTTTCAGCCCATTACCGGCATATGGAAGAAACAGCAGTAAGCACAGGGAAATATCTGGTTCTAAATCTAAAACGCAGCTATCTAACAGAACGGTTGTCAATGTGTGCACTCAACTTCCAGAGTTAAACCCGTGTGTGGATTCCGCAGTCTGCAAACACTTTCTCTGCAGAGTCCCAAAACAGGCGTTTTCAGCCCATTACCGGCATATGGAAGAAACAGCAGTAAGCACAGGGAAATATCTGCTTCTAAATCCAAAACGCAGCTATCTAACAGAACGGTTGTCAATGTGTGCACTCAGCTTCCAGAGTTAAACCCGTGTGTGGATTCAGCAGTCTGCAAACACTTTCTCTACAGAGTCCCAAAACAGGCATTTTCAGCCCATTACCGGCATAAGGAAGAAACAGCAGTAAGCACAGGCAAATATCTGCTTCTAAATTCAAAACGCAGCTATCTAACAGAACGATTGTCAATCTGTGCACTCAACTTCCAGAATTAAACACGTGTGTGGATTCAGCAGTCTGCAAACACTTTCTCTGCAGAGTCCCAAAACAGGCGTTTTCAGCCCATTACCGGCATATGGAAGAAAATGTAGTAAGCACAGGGAAATATCTGCTTCTAAATCCAAAACGCAGCTATCTAACAGAACGGTTGTCAATGTGTGCACTCAACTTCCAGAGTTAAACCCATGTGTGGATTCAGCAGTCTGCAAACACTTTCTCTGCAGAGTCCCAAAACAGGCGTTTTCAGCCCATTACCGGCATATGGAAGAAACAGCAGTAAGCACAGGGAAATATCTGCTTCTAAATCCAAAACGCAGGTATCTAACAGAGCGGTTGTCAATGTGTGCACTCAACTTCCGGAGTTAAACCCGTGTGTGGATTCCGCAGTCTGCAAACACTTTCTCTGCAGAGTCCCAAAACAGGCGTTTTCAGCCCATTACCGGCATATGGAAGAAACAGCAGTAAGCACAGGGAAATATCTGCTTCTAAATCCAAAACGCAGCCATCTAACAGAACGGTTGTCAATGTGTGCACTCAACTTCCAGAGTTAAACCCGTGTGTGGATTCCGCAGTCTGCAAACACTTTCTCTGCAGAGTCCCAAAACAGGCGTTTTCAGCCCATTACCGGCATATGGAAGAAACAGCAGTAAGCACAGGGAAATATCTGGTTCTAAATCCAAAACGCAGCTATCTAACAGAACGGTTGTCAATGTGTGCACTCAACTTCCAGAGTTAAACCCGTTTGTGGATTCAGCAGTCTGCAAACACTTTCTCTGCAGAGTCCCAAAACAGGCGTTTTCAGCCCATTATCGGCATATGGAAGAAACAACAGTAAAGCACAGGGAAATATCTGCTTCTAAATCCAAAACGCAGCTATCTAAATGAACGGTTGTCAATGTGTGCACTCAACTTCCAGAGTTAAACCCGTGTGTGGATTCCGCAGTCTGCAAACACTTTCTCTGCAGAGTCCCAAAACAGGCGTTTTCAGCCCATTACCGGCATATGGAAGAAACAGCAGTAAGCACAGGGAAATATCTGCTTCTAAATCCAAAGCGCAGCTATATAACAGAATGGTTGTCAATGTGTGCACTCAACGTCCAGAGTTAAACCCGTGTGTGGATTCAGCAGTCTGCAAACACTTTCTCTACAGAGTCCCAAAACAGGCGTTTTCAGCCCATTACCGGCATATGGAAGAAACAACAGTAAGCACAGGGAAATATCTGCTTCTAAATTCAAAACGCAGCTATCTAACAGAACGCTTGTCAATGTGTGCACTCAACTTCCAGAATTAAACACGTGTGTGGATTCAGCAGTCTGCAAACACTTTCTCTGCAGAGTCCCAAAACAGGCGTTTTCAGCCCATTACCGGCATATGGAAGAAAATGCAGTAAGCACAGGGAAATATCTGCTTCTAAATCCAAAACGCAGCTATCTAACAGAACGGTTGTCAATGTGTGCACTCAACTTCCAGAGTTAAACCCGTGTGTGGATTCAGAAGTCTGCAAACACTTTCTCTGCAGAGTCCCAAAACAGGCGTTTTCAGCCCATTACCGGCATATGGAAGAAACAGCAGTAAGCACAGGGAAATTTCTGCTTCTAAATCCAAAACGCAGCTATCTAACAGAACGGTTGTCAATGTGTGCACTCAACTTTCAGAGTTAAACCCGTGTGTGGATTCCGCAGTCTGCAAACACTTTCTCTGCAGAGTCCCAAAACAGGCGTTTTCAGCCCATTACCGGCATATGGAAGAAACAGCAGTAAGCACAGGGAAATATCTGCTTCTAAATCCAAAACGCAGCTCTCTAACAGAACGGTTGTCAATGTGTGCACTCAACTTCCAGAGTCAAACCCGTGTGTGGATTCCGCAGTCTGCAAACACTTTCTCTGCAGAGTCCCAAAACAGGCGTTTTCAGCCCATTACCGGCATATGGAAGAAACAGCAGTAAGCACAGGGAAATATCTGCTTCTAAATCCAAAATGCAGCTATCTAACAGAACGGTTGTCAATGTGTGCACTCAACTTCCAGAATTAAACACGTGTGTGGATTCAGCAGTCTGCAAACACTTTCTCTGCAGAGTCCCAAAACAGGCATTTTCAGCCCATTACCGGCATATGGAAGAAACAACAGTAAGCACAGGGAAATACCTGCTTCTAAATCCAAAACGCAGCTATCTAACAGAACGGTTGTCAATGTGTGCACTCAACTTCCAGAGTTAAACCCGTGTGTGGATACAGCAGTCTGCAAACACTTTCTCTGCAGAGTCCCAAAACAGGCGTTTTCAGCCCATTACCGGCATATGGAAGAAACAACAGTAAGCACAGGGAAATATCTGCTTCTAAATCCAAAACGCAGCTATCTAAATGAACGGTTGTCAATGTGTGCACTCAACTTCCAGAGTTAAACCCGTGTGTGGATTCCGCAGTCTGCAAACACTTTCTCTGCAGAGTCCCAAAACAGGCGTTTTCAGCCCATTACCGGCATATGGAAGAAACAGCAGTAAGCACAGGGAAATATCTGCTTCTAAATCCAAAGCGCAGCTATCTAACAGAATGGTTGTCAATGTGTGCACTCAACGTCCAGAGTTAAACCCGTGTGTGGATTCAGCAGTCTGCAAACACTTTCTCTACAGAGTCCCAAAACAGGCGTTTTCAGCCCATTACCGGCATATGGAAGAAACAGCAGTAAGCACAGGGAAATATCTGCTTCTAAATTCAAAACGCAGCTATCTAACAGAACGGTTGTCAATGTGTGCACTCAACTTCCAGAATTAAACACGTGTGTGGATTCAGCAGTCTGCAAACACTTTCTCTGCAGAGTCCCAAAACAGGCGTTTTCAGCCCATTACCGGCATATGGAAGAAAATGCAGTAAGCACAGGGAAATATCTGCTTCTAAATCCAAAACGCAGCTATCTAACAGAACGGTTGTCAATGTGTGCACTCAACTTCCAGAGTTAAACCCGTGTGTGGATTCAGAAGTCTGCAAACACTTTCTCTGCAGAGTCCCAAAACAGGCGTTTTCAGCCCATTACCGGCATATGGAAGAAACAGCAGTAAGCACAGGGAAATTTCTGCTTCTAAATCCAAAACGCAGCTATCTAACAGAACGGTTGTCAATGTGTGCACTCAACTTCCAGAGTTAAACCCGTGTGTGGATTCCGCAGTCTGCAAACACTTTCTCTGCAGAGTCCCAAAACAGGCGTTTTCAGCCCATTACCGGCATATGGAAGAAACAACAGTAAGCACAGGGAAATATCTGCTTCTAAATCCAAAACGCAGCTATCTAAATGAACGGTTGTCAATGTGTGCACTCAACTTCCAGAGTCAAACCTGTGTGTGGATTCCGCAGTCTGCAAACACTTTCTCTGCAGAGTCCCAAAACAGGCCTTTTCAGCCCATTACCGGCATATGGAAGAAACAGCAGTAAGCACAGGGAAATATCTGCTTCTAAATCCAAAATGCAGCTATCTAACAGAACGGTCGTCAATGTGTGCACTCAACCTTCAGAATTAAACACGTGTGTGGATTCAGCAGTCTGCAAACACTTTCTCTGCAGAGTCCCAAAACAGGCGTTTTCAGCCCATTACCGGCATATGGAAGAAACAACAGTAAGCACAGGGAAATACCTGCTTCTAAATCCAAAACGCAGCTATCTAACAGAACGGTTGTCAATGTGTGCACTCAACTTCCAGAGTTAAACCCGTGTGTGGATTCAGCAGTCTGCAAACACTTTCTCTGCAGAGTCCCAAAACAGGCGTTTTCAGCCCATTACCGGCATATGGAAGAAACAACAGTAAGCACAGGGAAATATCTGCTTCTAAATCCAAAACGCAGCTATCTAACAGAACGGTTGTCAATGTGTGCACTCAACTTCCAGAGTTAAACCCGTGTGTGGATTCCGCAGTCTGCAAACACTTTCTCTGCAGAGTCCCAAAACAGGCGTTTTCAGCCCATTACCGGCATATCGAAGAAACAGCAGTAAGCACAGGGAAATATCTGCTTCTAAATCCAAAGCGCAGCTATCTAACAGAATGGTTGTCAATGTGTGCACTCAACTTCCAGAGTTAAACCCGTGTGTGGATTCAGCAGTCTGCAAACACTTTCTCTACAGAGTCCCAAAACAGGCGTTTTCAGCCCATTACCGGCATATGGAAGAAACAGCAGTAAGCACAGGGAAATATCTGCTTCTAAATTCAAAATGCAGCTATCTAACAGAACGGTTGTCAATGTGTGCACTCAACTTCCGGAGTTAAACCCGTGTGTGGATTCAGCAGTCTGCAAACACTTTCTCTGCAGAGTCCCAAAACAGGCGTTTTCAGCCCATTACCGGCATATGGAAGAAACAGCAGTAAGCACAGGGAAATATCTGCTTCTAAATCCAAAACGCAGCTATCTAACAGAACGGTTGTCAATGTGTGCACTCAACTTCCAGAGTTAAACCCGTGTGTGGATTCCGCAGTCTGCAAACACTTTCTCTGCAGAGTCCCAAAACATGCGTTTTCAGCCCATTACCGGCATATGGAAGAAACAGCAGTAAGCACAGGGAAATATCTGCTTCTAAATCCAAAACGCAGCTATCTAACAGAACGGTTGTCAATGTGTGCACTCAACTTCCAGAGTTAAACCCGAGTGTGGATTCCGCATTCTGCATACACTTTCTCTGCAGAGTCCCAATACAGGCGTTTTCAGCCCATTACCGGCATATGGAAGAAACAGCAGTAAGCACAGGGAAATATCTGGTTCTAAATCCAAAACGCAGCTATCTAACAGAACGGTTGTCAATGTGTGCACTCAACTTCCAGAGTTAAACCCGTGTGTGGATTCCGCAGTCTGCAAACACTTTCTCTGCAGAGTCCCAAAACAGGCGTTTTCAGCCCATTACCGGCATATGGAAGAAACAGCAGTAAGCACAGGGAAATATCTGCTTCTAAATCCAAAACGCAGCTATCTAACAGAACGGTTGTCAATGTGTGCACTCAGCTTCCAGAGTTAAACCCGTGTGTGGATTCAGCAGTCTGCAAACACTTTCTCTACAGAGTCCCAAAACAGGCATTTTCAGCCCATTACCGGCATAAGGAAGAAACAGCAGTAAGCACAGGCAAATATCTGCTTCTAAATTCAAAACGCAGCTATCTAACAGAACGATTGTCAATGTGTGCACTCAACTTCCAGAATTAAACACGTGTGTGGATTCAGCAGTCTGCAAACACTTTCTCTGCAGAGTCCCAAAACAGGCGTTTTCAGCCCATTACCGGCATATGGAAGAAAATGTAGTAAGCACAGGGAAATATCTGCTTCTAAATCAAAAACGCAGCTATCTAACAGAACGGTTGTCAATGTGTGCACTCAACTTCCAGAGTTAAACCCATGTGTGGATTCAGCAGTCTGCAAACACTTTCTCTGCAGAGTCCCAAAACAGGCGTTTTCAGCCCATTACCGGCATATGGAAGAAACAGCAGTAAGCACAGGGAAATATCTGCTTCTAAATCCAAAACGCAGCTATCTAACAGAGCGGTTGTCAATGTGTGCACTCAACTTCCAGAGTTAAACCCGTGTGTGGATTCCGCAGTCTGCAAACACTTTCTCTGCAGAGTCCCAAAACAGGCGTTTTCAGCCCATTACCGGCATATGGAAGAAACAGCAGTAAGCACAGGGAAATATCTGCTTCTAAATCCAAAACGCAGCCATCTAACAGAACGGTTGTCAATGTGTGCACTCAACTTCCAGAGTTAAACCCGTGTGTGGATTCTGCAGTCTGCAAACACTTTCTCTGCAGAGTCCCAAAACAGGCGTTTTCAGCCCATTACCGGCATATGGAAGAAACAGCAGTAAGCACAGGGAAATATCTGGTTCTAAATCCAAAACGCAGCTATCTAACAGAACGGTTGTCAATGTGTGCACTCAACTTCCAGAGTTAAACCCGTTTGTGGATTCAGCAGTCTGCAAACACTTTCTCTGCAGAGTCCCAAAACAGGCGTTTTCAGCCCATTATCGGCATATGGAAGAAACAACAGTAAAGCACAGGGAAATATCTGCTTCTAAATCCAAAACGCAGCTATCTAAATGAACGGTTGTCAATGTGTGCACTCAACTTCCAGAGTTAAACCCGTGTGTGGATTCCGCAGTCTGCAAACACTTTCTCTGCAGAGTCCCAAAACAGGCGTTTTCAGCCCATTACCGGCATATGGAAGAAACAGCAGTAAGCACAGGGAAATATCTGCTTCTAAATCCAAAGCGCAGCTATATAACAGAATGGTTGTCAATGTGTGCACTCAATGTCCAGAGTTAAACCCGTGTGTGGATTCAGCAGTCTGCAAACACTTTCTCTACAGAGTCCCAAAACAGGCGTTTTCAGCCCATTACCGGCATATGGAAGAAACAGCAGTAAGCACAGGGAAATTTCTGCTTCTAAATCCAAAACGCAGCTATCTAACAGAACGGTTGTCAATGTGTGCACTCAACTTTCAGAGTTAAACCCGTGTGTGGATTCCGCAGTCTGCAAACACTTTCTCTGCAGAGTCCCAAAACAGGCGTTTTCAGCCCATTACCGGCATATGGAAGAAACAGCAGTAAGCACAGGGAAATATCTGCTTCTAAATACAAAACGCAGCTATCTAAATGAACGGTTGTCAATGTGTGCACTCAACTTCCAGAGTCAAACCCGTGTGTGGATTCCGCAGTCTGCAAACACTTTCTCTGCAGAGTCCCAAAACAGGCGTTTTCAGCCCATTACCGGCATATGGAAGAAACAGCAGTAAGCACAGGGAAATATCTGCTTCTAAATCCAAAATGCAGCTATCTAACAGAACGGTTGTCAATGTGTGCACTCAACTTCCAGAATTAAACACGTGTGTGGATTCAGCAGTCTGCAAACACTTTCTCTGCAGAGTCCCAAAACAGGCGTTTTCAGCCCATTACCGGCATATGGAAGAAACAACAGTAAGCACAGGGAAATACCTGCTTCTAAATCCAAAACGCAGCTATCTAACAGAACGGTTGTCAATGTGTGCACTCAACTTCCAGAGTTAAACCCGTGTGTGGATTCAGCAGTCTGCAAACACTTTCTCTGCAGAGTCCCAAAACAGGCGTTTTCAGCCCATTACCGGCATATGGAAGAAACAACAGTAAGCACAGGGAAATATCTGCTTCTAAATCCAAAACGCAGCTATCTAAATGAACGGTTGTCAATGTGTGCACTCAACTTCCAGAGTTAAACCCGTGTGTGGATTCCGCAGTCTGCAAACACTTTCTCTGCAGACTCCCAAAACAGGCGTTTTCAGCCCATTACCGGCATATGGAAGAAACAGCAGTAAGCACAGGGAAATATCTGCTTCTAAATCCAAAGCGCATCTATCTAACAGAATGGTTGTCAATGTGTGCACTCAACGTCCAGAGTTAAACCCGTGTGTGGATTCAGCAGTCTGCAAACACTTTCTCTACAGAGTCCCAAAACAGGCGTTTTCAGCCCATTACCGGCATATGGAAGAAACAGCAGTAAGCACAGGTAAATATCTGCTTCTAAATTCAAAACGCAGCTATCTAACAGAACGGTTGTCAATGTGTGCACTCAACTTCCAGAATTAAACACGTGTGTGGATTCAGCAGTCTGCAAACACTTTCTCTGCAGAGTCCGAAAACAGGCGTTTTCAGCCCATTACCGGCATATGGAAGAAAATGCAGTAAGCACAGGGAAATATCTGCTTCTAAATCCAAAACGCAGCTATCTAACAGAACGGTTGTCAATGTGTGCACTCAACTTCCAGAGTTAAACCCGTGTGTGGATTCAGAAGTCTGCAAACACTTTCTCTGCAGAGTCCCAAAACAGGCGTTTTCAGCCCATTACCGGCATATGGAAGAAACAGCAGTAAGCACAGGGAAATTTCTTCTTCTAAATCCAAAACGCAGCTATCTAACAGAACGGTTGTCAATGTGTGCACTCAACTTCCAGAGTTAAACCCGTGTGTGGATTCCGCAGTCTGCAAACACTTTCTCTGCAGAGTCCCAAAACAGGCGTTTTCAGCCCATTACCGGCATATGGAAGAAACAACAGTAAGCACAGGGAAATATCTGCTTCTAAATCCAAAACGCAGCTATCTAAATGAACGGTTGTCAATGTGTGCACTCAACTTCCAGAGTCAAACCTGTGTGTGGATTCCGCAGTCTGCAAACACTTTCTCTGCAGAGTCCCAAAACAGGCCTTTTCAGCCCATTACCGGCATATGGAAGAAACAGCAGTAAGCACAGGGAAATATCTGCTTCTAAATCCAAAATGCAGCTATCTAACAGAACGGTTGTCAATGTGTGCACTCAACCTTCAGAATTAAACACGTGTGTGGATTCAGCAGTCTGCAAACACTTTCTCTGCAGAGTCCCAAAACAGGCGTTTTCAGCCCATTACCGGCATATGGAAGAAACAACAGTAAGCACAGGGAAATACCTGCTTCTAAATCCAAAACGCAGCTATCTAACAGAACGGTTGTCAATGTGTGCACTCAACTTCCAGAGTTAAACCCGTGTGTGGATTCAGCAGTCTGCAAACACTTTCTCTGCAGAGTCCCAAAACAGGCGTTTTCAGCCCATTACCGGCATATGGAAGAAACAACAGTAAGCACAGGGAAATATCTGCTTCTAAATCCAAAACGCAGCTATCTAACAGAACGGTTGTCAATGTGTGCACTCAACTTCCAGAGTTAAACCCGTGTGTGGATTCCGCAGTCTGCAAACACTTTCTCTGCAGAGTCCCAAAACAGGCGTTTTCAGCCCATTCCCGGCATATCGAAGAAACAGCAGTAAGCACAGGGAAATATCTGCTTCTAAATCCAAAGCGCAGCTATCTAACAGAATGGTTGTCAATGTGTGCACTCAACTTCCAGAGTTAAACCCGTGTGTGGATTCAGCAGTCTGCAAACACTTTCTCTACAGAGTCCCAAAACAGGCGTTTTCAGCCCATTACCGGCATATGGAAGAAACAGCAGTAAGCACAGGGAAATATCTGCTTCTAAATTCAAAATGCAGCTATCTAACAGAACGGTTGTCAATGTGTGCACTCAACTTCCGGAGTTAAACCCGTGTGTGGATTCAGCAGTCTGCAAACACTTTCTCTGCAGAGTCCCAAAACAGGCGTTTTCAGCCCATTACCGGCATATGGAAGAAACAGCAGTAAGCACAGGGAAATATCTGCTTCTAAATCCAAAACGCAGCTATCTAACAGAACGGTTGTCAATGTGTGCACTCAACTTCCAGAGTTAAACCCGTGTGTGGATTTAGCAGTCTGCAAACACTTTCTCTGCAGAGTCCCAAAACAGGCGTTTTCAGCCCATTACCGGCATATGGAAGAAACAGCAGTAAGCACAGGGAAATATCTGCTTCTAAATTCAAAACGCAGCTATCTAACAGAACGGTTGTCAATGTGTGCACTCAACTTCCAGAGTTAAACCCGTGTGTGGATTCAGCAGTCTGCAAAAACTTTCTCTGCAGAGTCCCAAAACAGGCGTTTTCAGCCCATTACCGGCATATGGAAGAAACAGCAGTAAGCACAGGGAAATATCTGCTTCTAAATTCAAAACGCAGCTATCTAACAGAACGGTTGTCAACGTGTGCACTCAACTTCCAGAGTTAAACCCGTGTGTGAATTCAGCAGTCTGCAAACACTTTCTCTGCAGAGTCCCAAAACAGGCGTTTTCAGCCCATTACCGGCATATGGAAGAAACAGCAGTAAGCACAGGGAAATATCTGCTTCTAAATCCAAAACGCAGCTATCTAACAGAACGGTTGTCAATGTGTGCACTCAACTTCCAGAGTTAAACCCGTGTGTGGATTCAGCAGTCTGCAAACACTTTCTCTGCAGAGTCCCAAAACAGACGTTTTCAGCCCATTACCGGCATATGGAAGAAACAGCAGTAAGCACAGGGAAATACCTGCTTCTAAATTCAAAACGCAGCTATCTAACAGAACGGTTGTCAATGTGTGCACTCAACTTCCAGAATTAAACACGTGTGTGGATTCAGCAGTCTGCAAACACTTTCTCTGCAGAGTCCCAAAACAGGCGTTTTCAGCCCATTACAGGCATATGGAAGAAAATGCAGTAAGCACAGGGAAATATCTGCTTCTAAATCCAAAACGCAGCTATCTAACAGAACGGTTGTCAATGTGTGCACTCAACTTCCAGAGTTAAACCCGTGTGTGGATTCAGCAGTCTGCAAACACTTTCTCTGCAGAGTCCCAAAACAGGCGTTTTCAGCCCATTACCGGCATATGGAAGAAACAGCAGTAAGCACAGGGAAATATCTGCTTCTAAATCCAAAACGCAGCTATTTAAAAGAACGGTTGTCAATGTGTGCACTCAACTTCCAGAGTTAAACCCGTGTGTGGATTCCGCAGTCTGCAAACACTTTCTCTGCAGAGTCCCAAAACAGGCGTTTTCAGCCCATTACCGGCATATGGAAGAAACAGCAGTAAGCACAGGGAAATATCTGCTTCTAAATCCAAAACGCAGCTATCTAACAGAACGGTTGTCAATGTGTGCACTCAACTTCCAGAGTTAAACCCGTGTGTGGATTCAGCAGTCTGCAAACACTTTCTCTGCAGAGTCCCAAAACAGGCGTTTTCAGCCCATTACTGGCATATGGAAGAAACAGCAGTAAGCACAGTGAAATATCTGCTTCTAAATCCAAAGCGCAGCTATCTAACAGAACGGTTGTCAATGTGTGCACTCAACTTCCAGAGTTAAACCCGAGTGTGGATTCCGCAGTCTGCATACACTTTCTCTGCAGAGTCCCAAAACAGGCGTTTTCAGCCCATTACCGGCATATGGAAGAAACAGCAGTAAGCACAGGGAAATATCTGGTTCTAAATCCAAAACGCAGCTATCTAACAGAACGGTTGTCAATGTGTGCACTCAACTTCCAGAGTTAAACCCGTGTGTGGATTCAGCAGTCTGCAAACACTTTCTCTGCAGAGTCCCAAAACATGCGTTTTCAGCCTATTACCGGCATATGGATGAAACAGTAGTAAGCACAGGGAAATATCTGTTTCTAAATCCAAAACGCAGCTATCTAACAGAACGGTTGTCAATGTGTGCACTCAACTTCCAGAGTTAAACCCGTGTGTGGATTCCGCAGTCTGCAAACACTTTCTCTGCAGAGTCCCAAAACAGGCGTTTTCAGCCCATTACCGGCATATGGAAGAAACAGCAGTAAGCACAGCGAAATATCTGCTTCTAAATCCAAAACGCAGCTATCTAACAGAACGGTTGTCAATGTGTGCACTCAACTTCCAGAGTTAAACCCGTGTGTGGATTCAGCAGTCTGCAAACACTTTCTCTACAGAGTCCCAAAACAGGCATTTTCAGCCCATTACCGGCATAAGGAAGAAACAGCAGTAAGCACAGGGAAATATCTGTTTCTAAATTCAAAACGCTGCTATCTAACAGAACGGTTGTCAATGTGTGCACTCAACTTCCAGAATTAAACACGTGTGTGGATTCAGCAGTCTGCAAACACTTTCTCTGCAGAGTCCCAAAACAGGCGTTTTCAGCCCATTACCGGCATATGGAAGAAACAGCAGTAAGCACAGGGAAATATCTGCTTCTAAATCCAAAACGCAGCTATCTAACAGAACGGTTGTCAATGTGTGCACTCAACTTCCAGAGTTAAACCCGTGTGTGGATTCCGCAGTCTGCAAACACTTTCTCTGCAGAGTCCCAAAACAGGCGTTTTCAGCCCATTACCGGCATATGGAAGAAACAGCAGTAAGCACAGGGAAATATCTGCTTCTAAATCCAAAACGCAGCTATCTAACAGAACGGTTGTCAATGTGTGCACTCAACTTCCAGAGTTAAACCCGTGTGTGGATTCCGCAGTCTGCAAACACTTTCTCTGCAGAGTCCCAAAACAGGCGTTTTCAGCCCATTACCGGCATATGGAAGAAACAGCAGTAAGCACAGGGAAATATCTGCTTCTAAATCCAAAACGCAGCTATCTAACAGAACGGTTGTCAATGTGTGCACTCAACTTCCAGAGTTAAACCCATGTGTGGATTCAGCAGTCTGCAAACACTTTCTCTGCAGAGTCCCCAAACAGGCGTTTTCAGTCCATTACCGGCATAGGGAAGAAAGAGCAGTAAGCTCAGGGAAATATCTGCTTCTAAATCCAAAACGCAGCTATCTAACAGAACGGTTGTCAATGTGTGCACTCAACTTACAGAGTTAAACCCGTGTGTGGATTCAGCAGTCTGCAAACACTTTCTCTGCAGAGTCCCAAAACAGGCGTTTTCAGCCCATTACCGGCATATGGAAGAAACAGCAGTAAGCACTGGGAAATATCCGCTTCTAAATCCAAAACGCAGCTATCTAAAAGAACGGTTGTCAATGTGTGCACTCAACTTCCAGAATTAAACCCGTGTGTGGATTCAGCAGTCTGCAAACACTTTCTCTGCAGAGTCCCAATTCAGGGGTTCTCAACCCATTACCGGCATATGGAAGAAACAGCAGTAAGCACAGGGAAATATCTGCTTCTAAATCCAAAACGCAGCTATCTAACAGAACGGTTGTCAATGTGTGCACTCAACTTCCAGAGTTAAACCCGTGTGTGGATTCCGCAGTCTGCAAACACTTTCTCTGCAGAGTCCCAAAACAGGCGTTTTCAGCCCATTACCGGCATATGGAAGAAACAGCAGTAAGCACAGGGAAATATCTGCTTCTAAATCCAAAACGCAGCTATCTAACAGAACGGTTGTCAGTGTGTGCACTCAGCTTCCAGAGTTAAACCCGTGTGTGGATTCAGCAGTCTGCAAACACTTTCTCTACAGAGTCCCAAAACAGGCATTTTCAGCCCTTTACCGGCATAAGGAAGAAACAGCAGTAAGCACAGGGAAATATCTGGTTCTAAATTCAAAACGCAGCTATCTAACAGAACGGTTGTCAATGTGTGCACTCAACTTCCAGAATTAAACACGTGTGTGGATTCAGCAGTCTGCAAACACTTTCTCTGCAGAGTCCCAAAACAGGCGTTTTCAGCCCATTACCGGCATATGGAAGAAAATGCAGTAAGCACAGGGAAATATCTGCTTCTAAATCCAAAACGCAGCTATCTAACAGAACGGTTGTCAATGTGTGCACTCAACTTCCAGAGTTAAACCCGTGTGTGGATTCAGCAGGCTTCAAACACTTTCTCTGCAGAGTCCCAAAACAGGCGTTTTCAGCCCATTACCGGCATATAGAAGAAACAGCAGTAAGCACAGGGAAATATCTGCTTCTAAGTCCAAAACGCAGCTATCTAACAGAACGGTTTTCAATGTGTGCACTCAACTTCCAGAGTTAAACCCGTGTGTGGATTCCGCAGTCTGCAAACACTTTCTCTGCAGAGTCCCAAAACAGGCGTTTTCAGCCCATTACCGGCATATGGAAGAAACAGCAGTAAGCACAGGGAAATATCTGCTTCTAAATCCAAAACGCAGCCATCTAACAGAACGGTTGTCAATGTGTGCACTCAACTTCCAGAGTTAAACCCGTGTGTGAATTCCGCAGTCTGCAAACACTTTCTCTGCAGAGTCCCAAAACAGGCGTTTTCAGCCCATTACCGGCATATGGAAGAAACAGCAGTAAGCACAGGGAAATATCTGCTTCTAAATCCAAAACGCAGCTATCTAACAGAAAGGTTGTCAATGTGTGCACTCAACTTCCAGAGTTAAACCCGTGTGTGGATTCCGCAGTCTGCAAACACTTTCTCTGCAGAGTCCCAAAACAGGCGTTTTCAGCCCATTACCGGCATATGGAAGAAACAGCAGTAAGCACAGGGAAATATCTGCTTCTAAATCCAAAACGCAGCTATCTAAATGAACGGTTGTCAATGTGTGCACTCAACTTCCAGAGTCAAACCCGTGTGTGGATTCCGCAGTCTGCAAACACTTTCTCTGCAGAGTCCCAAAACAGGCGTTTTCAGCCCATTACCGGCATATGGAAGAAACAGCAGTAAGCACAGGGAAATATCTGCTTCTAAATCCAAAATGCAGCTATCTAACAGAACGGTTGTCAATGTGTGCACTCAACTTCCAGAATTAAACACGTGTGTGGATTCAGCAGTCTGCAAACACTTTCTCTGCAGAGTCCCAAAACAGGCGTTTTCAGCCCATTACCGGCATATGGAAGAAACAACAGTAAGCACAGGGAAATACCTGCTTCTAAATCCAAAACGCAGCTATCTAACAGAACGGTTGTCAATGTGTGCACTCAACTTCCAGAGTTAAACCCGTGTGTGGATTCAGCAGTCTGCAAACACTTTCTCTGCAGAGTCCCAAAACAGGCGTTTTCAGCCCATTACCGGCATATGGAAGAAACAACAGTAAGCACAGGGAAATATCTGCTTCTAAATCCAAAACGCAGCTATCTAAATGAACGGTTGTCAATGTGTGCACTCAACTTCCAGAGTTAAACCCGTGTGTGGATTCCGCAGTCTGCAAACACTTTCTCTGCAGAGTCCCAAAACAGGCGTTTTCAGCCCATTACCGGCATATGGAAGAAACAGCAGTAAGCACAGGGAAATATCTGCTTCTAAATCCAAAGCGCAGCTATCTAACAGAATGGTTGTCAATGTGTGCACTCAACTTCCAGAGTTAAACCCGTGTGTGGATTCAGCAGTCTGCAAACACTTTCTCTACAGAGTCCCAAAACAGGCGTTTTCAGCCCATTACCGGCATATGGAAGAAACAGCAGTAAGCACAGGGAAATATCTGCTTCTAAATTCAAAACGCAGCTATCTAACAGAACGGTTGTCAATGTGTGCACTCAACTTCCAGAATTAAACACGTGTGTGGATTCAGCAGTCTGCAAACACTTTCTCTCCAGAGTCCCAAAACAGGCGTTTTCAGCCCATTACCGGCATATGGAAGAAACAGCAGTAAGCACAGGGAAATATCTGCTTCTAAATCCAAAACGCAGCTATCTAACAGAACGGTTGTCAATGTGTGCACTCAACTTCCAGAGTTAAACCCGTGTGTGGATTCAGAAGTCTGCAAACACTTTCTCTGCAGACTCCCAAAACAGGCGTTTTCAGCCCATTACCGGCATATGGAAGAAACAGCAGTAAGCACAGGGAAATTTCTGCTTCTAAATCCAAAACGCAGCTATCTAACAGAACGGTTGTCAATGTGTGCACTCAACTTCCAGAGTTAAACCCGTGTGTGGATTCCGCAGTCTGCAAACACTTTCTCTGCAGAGTCCCAAAACAGGCGTTTTCAGCCCATTACCGGCATATGGAAGAAACAACAGTAAGCACAGGGAAATATCTGCTTCTAAATCCAAAACGCAGCTATCTAAATGAACGGTTGTCAATGTGTGCACTCAACTTCCAGAGTCAAACCCGTGTGTGGATTCCGCAGTCTGCAAACACTTTCTCTGCAGAGTCCCAAAACAGGCGTTTTCAGCCCATTACCGGCATATGGAAGAAACAGCAGTAAGCACAGGGAAATATCTGCTTCTAAATCCAAAATGCAGCTATCTAACAGAACGGTTGTCAATGTGTGCACTCAACTTCCAGAATTAAACACGTGTGTGGATTCAGCAGTCTGCAAACACTTTCTCTGCAGAGTCCCAAAACAGGCGTTTTCAGCCCTTTACCGGCATATGGAAGAAACAACAGTAAGCACAGGGAAATACCTGCTTCTAAATCCAAAACGCAGCTATCTAACAGAACGGTTGTCAATGTGTGCACTCAACTTCCAGAGTTAAACCCGTGTGTGGATTCAGCAGTCTGCAAACACTTTCTCTGCAGAGTCCCAAAACAGGCGTTTTCAGCCCATTACCGGCATATGGAAGAAACAGCAGTAAGCACTGGGAAATATCCGCTTCTAAATCCAAAACGCAGCTATCTAAAAGAACGGATGTCAATGTGTGCACTCAACTTCCAGAATTAAACCCGTGTGTGGATTCAGCAGTCTGCAAACACTTTCTCTGCAGAGTCCCAATTCAGGGGTTCTCAACCCATTACCGGCATATGGAAGAAACAGCAGTAAGCACAGGGAAATATCTGCTTCTAAATCCAAAACGCAGCTATCTAACAGAACGGTTGTCAATGTGTGCACTCAACTTCCAGAGTTAAACCCGTGTGTGGATTCCGCGGTCTGCAAACACTTTCTCTGCAGAGTCCCAAAACAGGCGTTTTCAGCCCATTACCGGCATATGGAAGAAACAGCAGTAAGCACAGGGAAATATCTGCTTCTAAATCCAAAACGCAGCTATCTAACAGAACGGTTGTCAGTGTGTGCACTCAACTTCCAGAGTTAAACCCGTGTGTGGATTCAGCAGTCTGCAAACACTTTGTCTACATAGTCCCAAAACAGGCATTTTCAGCCCTTTACCGGCATAAGGAAGAAACAGCAGTAAGCACAGGGAAATATCTGGTTCTAAATTCAAAACGCAGCCATCTAACAGAACGGTTGTCAATGTGTGCACTCAACTTCCAGAATTAAACACGTGTGTGGATTCAGCAGTCTGCAAACACTTTCTCTGCAGAGTCCCAAAACAGGCGTTTTCAGCCCATTACCGGCATATGGAAGAAAATGCAGTAAGCACAGGGAAATATCTGCTTCTAAATACAAAACGCAGCTATCTAACAGAACGGTTGTCAATGTGTGCACTCAACTTCCAGAGTTAAACCCGTGTGTGGATTCAGCAGGCTTCAAACACTTTCTCTGCAGAGTCCCAAAACAGGCGTTTTCAGTCCATTACCGGCATATAGAAGAAACAGCAGTAAGCACAGGGAAATATCTGCTTCTAAGTCCAAAACGCAGCTATCTAACAGAACGGTTTTCAATGTGTGCACTCAACTTCCAGAGTTAAACCCGTGTGTGGATTCCGCAGTCTGCAAACACTTTCTCTGCAGAGTCCCAAAACAGGCGTTTTCAGCCCATTACCGGCATATGGAAGAAACAGCAGTAAGCACAGGGAAATATCTGCTTCTAAATCCAAAACGCAGCTATCTAACAGAACGGTTGTCAATGTGTGCACTCAACTTCCAGAGTTAAACCCGTGTGTGGATTCCGCAGTCTGCAAACACTTTCTCTGCAGAGTCCCAAAACAGGCGTTTTCAGCCCATTACCGGCATATGGAAGAAACAGCAGTAAGCACAGGGAAATATCTGCTTCTAAATCCAAAACGCAGCTATCTAACAGAAAGGTTGTCAATGTGTGCACTCAACTTCCAGAGTTAAACCCGTGTGTGGATTCCGCAGTCTGCAAACACTTTCTCTGCAGAGTCCCAAAACAGGCGTTTTCAGCCCATTACCGGCATATGGAAGAAACAGCAGTAAGCACAGGGAAATATCTGCTTCTAAATCCAAAACGCAGCTATCTAAATGAACGGTTGTCAATGTGTGCACTCAACTTCCAGAGTCAAACCCGTGTGTGGATTCCGCAGTCTGCAAACACTTTCTCTGCAGAGTCCCAAAACAGGCGTTTTCAGCCCATTACCGGCATATGGAAGAAACAGCACTAAGCACAGGGAAATATCTGCTTCTAAATCCAAAATGCAGCTATCTAACAGAACGGTTGTCAATGTGTGCACTCAACTTCCAGAATTAAACACGTGTGTGGATTCAGCAGTCTGCAAACACTTTCTCTGCAGAGTCCCAAAACAGGCGTTTTCAGCCCATTACCGGCATATGGAAGAAACAACAGTAGGCACAGGGAAATACCTGCTTCTAAATCCAAAACGCAGCTATCTAACAGAACGGTTGTCAATGTGTGCACTCAACTTCCAGAGTTAAACCCGTGTGTGGATTCAGCAGTCTGCAAACACTTTCTCTGCATAGTCCCAAAACAGGCGTTTTCAGCCCATTACCGGCATATGGAAGAAACAACAGTAAGCACAGGGAAATATCTGCTTCTAAATCCAAAACGCAGCTATCTAAATGAACGGTTGTCAATGTGTGCACTCAACTTCCAGAGTTAAACCCGTGTGTGGATTCCGCAGTCTGCAAACACTTTCTCTGCAGAGTCCCAAAACAGGCGTTTTCAGCCCATTACCGGCATATGGAAGAAACAGCAGTAAGCACAGGGAAATATCTGCTTCTAAATCCAAAGCGCAGCTATCTAACAGAATGGTTGTCAATGTGTGCACTCAACGTCCAGAGTTAAACCCGTGTGTGGATTCAGCAGTCTGCAAACACTTTCTCTACAGAGTCCCAAAACAGGCGTTTTCAGCCCATTACCGGCATATGGAAGAAACAGCAGTAAGCACAGGGAAATATCTGCTTCTAAATTCAAAACGCAGCTATCTAACAGAACGGTTGTCAATGTGTGCACTCAACTTCCAGAATTAAACACGTGTGTGGATTCAGCAGTCTGCAAACACTTTCTCTGCAGAGTCCCAAAACAGGCGTTTTCAGCCCATTACCGGCATATGGAAGAAAATGCAGTAAGCACAGGGAAATATCTGCTTCTAAATCCAAAACGCAGCTATCTAACAGAACGGTTGTCAATGTGTGCACTCAACTTCCAGAGTTAAACCCGTGTGTGGATTCAGAAGTCTGCAAACACTTTCTCTGCAGACTCCCAAAACAGGCGTTTTCAGCCCATTACCGGCATATGGAAGAAACAGCAGTAAGCACAGGGAAATTTCTGCTTCTAAATCCAAAACGCAGCTATCTAACAGAACGGTTGTCAATGTGTGCACTCAACTTCCAGAGTTAAACCCGTGTGTGGATTCCGCAGTCTGCAAACACTTTCTCTGCAGAGTCCCAAAACAGGCGTTTTCAGCCCATTACCGGCATATGGAAGAAACAACAGTAAGCACAGGGAAATATCTGCTTCTAAATCCAAAACGCAGCTATCTAAATGAACGGTTGTCAATGTGTGCACTCAACTTCCAGAGTCAAACCCGTGTGTGGATTCCGCAGTCTGCAAACACTTTCTCTGCAGAGTCCCAAAACAGGCGTTTTCAGCCCATTACCGGCATATGGAAGAAACAGCAGTAAGCACAGGGAAATATCTGCTTCTAAATCCAAAATGCAGCTATCTAACAGAACGGTTGTCAATGTGTGCACTCAACTTCCAGAATTAAACACGTGTGTGGATTCAGCAGTCTGCAAACACTTTCTCTGCAGAGTCCCAAAACAGGCGTTTTCAGCCCTTTACCGGCATATGGAAGAAACAACAGTAAGCACAGGGAAATACCTGCTTCTAAATCCAAAACGCAGCTATCTAACAGAACGGTTGTCAATGTGTGCACTCAACTTCCAGAGTTAAACCCGTGTGTGGATTCAGCAGTCTGCAAACACTTTCTCTGCAGAGTCCCAAAACAGGCGTTTTCAGCCCATTACCGGCATATGGAAGAAACAACAGTAAGCACAGGGAAATATCTGCTTCTAAATCCAAAACGCAGCTATCTAAATGAACGGTTGTCAATGTGTGCACTCAACTTCCAGAGTTAAACCCGTGTGTGGATTCCGCAGTCTGCAAACACTTTCTCTGCAGAGTCCCAAAACAGCCGTTTTCAGCCCATTACCGGCATATCGAAGAAACAGCAGTAAGCACAGGGAAATATCTGCTTCTAAATCCAAAGCGCAGCTATCTAACAGAATGGTTGTCAATGTGTGCACTCAACTTCCAGAGTTAAACCCGTGTGTGGATTCAGCAGTCTGCAAACACTTTCTCTACAGAGTCCCAAAACAGGCGTTTTCAGCCCATTACCGGCATATGGAAGAAACAGCAGTAAGCACAGGGAAATATCTGCTTCTAAATTCAAAATGCAGCTATCTAACAGAACGGTTGTCAATGTGTGCACTCAACTTCCGGAGTTAAACCCGTGTGTGGATTCAGCAGTCTGCAAACACTTTCTCTGCAGAGTCCCAAAACAGGCGTTTTCAGCCAATTACCGGCATATGGAAGAAACAGCAGTAAGCACAGGGAAATATCTGCTTCTAAATCCAAAACGCAGCTATCTAACAGAACGGTTGTCAAGGTGTGCACTCAACTTCCAGAGTTAAACCCGTGTGTGGATTCAGCAGTCTGCAAACACTTTCTCTGCAGAGTCCCAAAACAGGCGTTTTCAGCCCATTACCAGCATATGGAAGAAACAGCAGTAAGCACAGGGAAATATCTGCTTCTAAATTCAAAACGCAGCTATCTAACAGAACGGTTGTCAATGTGTGCACTCAACTTCCAGAGTTAAACCCGTGTGTGGATTCAGCAGTCTGCAAAAACTTTCTCTGCAGAGTCCCAAAACAGGCGTTTTCAGCCCATTACCGGCATATGGAAGAAAATGCAGTAAGCACAGGGAAATATCTGCTTCTAAATCCAAAACGCAGCTATCTAACAGAACGGTTGTCAACGTGTGCACTCAACTTCCAGAGTTAAACCCGTGTGTGGATTCAGCAGTCTGCAAACACTTTCTCTGCAGAGTCCCAAAACAGGCGTTTTCAGCCCATTACCGGCATATGGAAGAAACAGCAGTAAGCACAGGGAAATATCTGCTTCTAAATCCAAAACGCAGCTATCTAACAGAACGGTTGTCAATGTGTGCACTCAACTTCCAGAGTTAAACCCGTGTGTGGATTCAGCAGTCTGCAAACACTTTCTCTGCAGAGTCCCAAAACAGGCGTTTTCAGCCCATTACCGGCATATGGAAGAAACAGCAGTAAGCACAGGGAAATATCTGCTTCTAAATTCAAAACGCAGCTATCTAACCGAACGGTTGTCAATGTGTGCACTCAACTTCCAGAATTAAACCCGTGTGTGGATTCAGCAGTCTGCAAACACTTTCTCTGCAGAGTCCCAAAACAGGCGTTTTCAGCCCATTACAGGCATATGGAAGAAAATGCAGTAAGCACAGGGAAATATCTGCTTCTAAATCCAAAACGCAGCTATCTAACAGAACGGTTGTCAATGTGTGCACTCAACTTCCAGAGTTAAACCCGTGTGTGGATTCAGCAGTCTGCAAACACTTTCTCTGCAGAGTCCCAAAACAGGCGTTTTCAGCCCATTACCGACATATGGAAGAAACAGCAGTAAGCACAGGGAAATATCTGCTTCTAAATCCAAAACGCAGCTATCTAACAGAACGGTTGTCAATGTGTGCACTCAACTTCCAGAGTTAAACCCGTGTGTGGATTCCGCAGTCTGCAAACACTTTCTCTGCAGAGTCCCAAAACAGGCGTTTTCAGCCCATTACCGGCATATGGAAGAAACAGCAGTAAGCACAGGGAAATATCTGCTTCTAAATCCAAAACGCAGCTATCTAACAGAACGGTTGTCAATGTGTGCACTCAACTTCCAGAGTTAAACCCGTGTGTGGATTCAGCAGTCTGCAAACACTTTCTCTACAGAGTCCCAAAACAGGCGTTTTCAGCCCATTACCGGCATATGGAAGAAACAGCAGTAAGCACAGGGAAATATCTGCTTCTAAATTCAAAATGCAGCTATCTAACAGAACGGTTGTCAATGTGTGCACTCAACTTCCGGAGTTAAACCCGTGTGTGGATTCAGCAGTCTGCAAACACTTTCTCTGCAGAGTCCCAAAACAGGCGTTTTCAGCCAATTACCGGCATATGGAAGAAACAGCAGTAAGCACAGGGAAATATCTGCTTCTAAATCCAAAACGCAGCTATCTAACAGAACGGTTGTCAAGGTGTGCACTCAACTTCCAGAGTTAAACCCGTGTGTGGATTCAGCAGTCTGCAAACACTTTCTCTGCAGAGTCCCAAAACAGGCGTTTTCAGCCCATTACCAGCATATGGAAGAAACAGCAGTAAGCACAGGGAAATATCTGCTTCTAAATTCAAAACGCAGCTATCTAACAGAACGGTTGTCAATGTGTGCACTCAACTTCCAGAGTTAAACCCGTGTGTGGATTCAGCAGTCTGCAAAAACTTTCTCTGCAGAGTCCCAAAACAGGCGTTTTCAGCCCATTACCGGCATATGGAAGAAAATGCAGTAAGCACAGGGAAATATCTGCTTCTAAATCCAAAACGCAGCTATCTAACAGAACGGTTGTCAACGTGTGCACTCAACTTCCAGAGTTAAACCCGTGTGTGGATTCAGCAGTCTGCAAACACTTTCTCTGCAGAGTCCCAAAACAGGCGTTTTCAGCCCATTACCGGCATATGGAAGAAACAGCAGTAAGCACAGGGAAATATCTGCTTCTAAATCCAAAACGCAGCTATCTAACAGAACGGTTGTCAATGTGTGCACTCAACTTCCAGAGTTAAACCCGTGTGTGGATTCAGCAGTCTGCAAACACTTTCTCTGCAGAGTCCCAAAACAGGCGTTTTCAGCCCATTACCGGCATATGGAAGAAACAGCAGTAAGCACAGGGAAATATCTGCTTCTAAATTCAAAACGCAGCTATCTAACAGAACGGTTGTCAATGTGTGCACTCAACTTCCAGAATTAAACCCGTGTGTGGATTCAGCAGTCTGCAAACACTTTCTCTGCAGAGTCCCAAAACAGGCGTTTTCAGCCCATTACAGGCATATGGAAGAAAATGCAGTAAGCACAGGGAAATATCTGCTTCTAAATCCAAAACGCAGCTATCTAACAGAACGGTTGTCAATGTGTGCACTCAACTTCCAGAGTTAAACCCGTGTGTGGATTCAGCAGTCTGCAAACACTTTCTCTGCAGAGTCCCAAAACAGGCGTTTTCAGCCCATTACCGACATATGGAAGAAACAGCAGTAAGCACAGGGAAATATCTGCTTCTAAATCCAAAACGCAGCTATCTAACAGAACGGTTGTCAATGTGTGCACTCAACTTCCAGAGTTAAACCCGTGTGTGGATTCCGCAGTCTGCAAACACTTTCTCTGCAGAGTCCCAAAACAGGCGTTTTCAGCCCATTACCGGCATATGGAAGAAACAGCAGTAAGCACAGGGAAATATCTGCTTCTAAATCCAAAACGCAGCTATCTAACAGAACGGTTGTCAATGTGTGCACTCAACTTCCAGAGTTAAACCCGTGTGTGGATTCAGCAGTCTGCAAACACTTTCTCTGCAGAGTCCCAAAACAGGCGTTTTCAGCCCATTACTGGCATATGGAAGAAACAGCAGTAAGCACAGTGAAATATCTGCTTCTAAATCCAAAACGCAGCTATCTAACAGAACGGTTGTCAATGTGTGCACTCAACTTCCAGAGTTAAACCCGAGTGTGGATTCCGCAGTCTGCATACACTTTCTCTGCAGAGTCCCAAAACAGGCGTTTTCAGCCCATTACCGGCATATGGAAGAAACAGCAGTAAGCACAGGGAAATATCTGGTTCTAAATCCAAAACGCAGCTATCTAACAGAACGGTTGTCAATGTGTGCACTCAACTTCCAGAGTTAAACCCGTGTGTGGATTCAGCAGTCTGCAAACACTTTCTCTGCAGAGTCCCAAAACATGCGTTTTCAGCCTATTACCGGCATATGGAAGAAACAGCAGTAAGCACAGGGAAATATCTGTTTCTAAATCCAAAACGCAGCTATCTAACAGAACGGTTGTCAATGTGTGCACTCAACTTCCAGAGTTAAACCCGTGTGTGGATTCCGCAGTCTGCAAACACTTTCTCTGCAGAGTCCCAAAACAGGCGTTTTCAGCCCATTACCGGCATATGGAAGAAACAGCAGTAAGCACAGCGAAATATCTGCTTCTAAATCCAAAACGCAGCTATCTAACAGAACGGTTGTCAATGTGTGCACTCAACTTCCAGAGTTAAACCCGTGTGTGGATTCAGCCGTCTGCAAACACTTTCTCTACAGAGTCCCAAAACAGGCATTTTCAGCCCATTACCGGCATAAGGAAGAAACAGCAGTAAGCACAGGGAAATATCTGGTTCTAAATTCAAAACGCAGCTATCTAACAGAACGGTTGTCAATGTGTGCACTCAACTTCCAGAATTAAACCCGTGTGTGGATTCAGCAGTCTGCAAACACTTTCTCTGCAGAGTCCCAAAACAGGCATTTTCAGCCCATTACCGGCATAAGGAAGAAACAGCAGTAAGCACAGGGAAATATCTGGTTCTAAATTCAAAACGCAGCTATCTAACAGAACGGTTGTCAATGTGTGCACTCAACTTCCAGAATTAAACACGTGTGTGGATTCCGCAGTCTGCAAACACTTTCTCTGCAGAGTCCCAAAACAGGCGTTTTCAGCCCATTACCGGCATATGGAAGAAACAGCAGTAAGCACAGGGAAATATCTGCTTCTAAATCCAAAACGCAGCTATCTAAATGAACGGTTGTCAATGTGTGCACTCAACTTCCAGAGTCAAACCCGTGTGTGGATTCCGCAGTCTGCAAACACTTTCTCTGCAGAGTCCCAAAACAGGCGTTTTCAGCCCATTACCGGCATGTGGAAGAAACAGCAGTAAGCACAGGGAAATATCTGCTTCTAAATCCAAAATGCAGCTATCTAACAGAACGGTTGTCAATGTGTGCACTCAACTTCCAGAATTAAACACGTGTGTGGATTCAGCAGTCTGCAAACACTTTCTCTGCAGAGTCCCAAAACAGGCGTTTTCAGCCCATTACCGGCATATGGAAGAAACAACAGTAAGCACAGGGAAATACCTGCTTCTAAATCCAAAACGCAGCTATCTAACAGAACGGTTGTCAATGTGTGCACTCAACTTCCAGAGTTAAACCCGTGTGTGGATTCAGCAGTCTGCAAACACTTTCTCTGCAGAGTCCCAAAACAGGCGTTTTCAGCCCATTACCGGCATATGGAAGAAACAACAGTAAGCACAGGGAAATATCTGCTTCTAAATCCAAAACGCAGCTATCTAAATGAACGGTTGTCAATGTGTGCACTCAACTTCCAGAGTTAAACCCGTGCGTGGATTCCGCAGTCTGCAAACACTTTCTCTGCAGAGTCCCAAAACAGGCGTTTTCAGCCCATTACCGGCATATGGAAGAAACAGCAGTAAGCACAGGGAAATATCTGCTTCTAAATCCAAAGCGCAGCTATCTAACAGAATGGTTGTCAATGTGTGCTCTCAACGTCCAGAGTTAAACCCGTGTGTGGATTCAGCAGTCTGCAAACACTTTCTCTACAGAGTCCCAAAACAGGCGTTTTCAGCCCATTACCGGCATATGGAAGAAACATCAGTAAGCACAGGGAAATATCTGCTTCTAAATTCAAAACGCAGCTATCTAACAGAACGGTTGTCAATGTGTGCACTCAACTTCCAGAATTAAACACGTGTGTGGATTCAGCAGTCTGCAAACACTTTCTCTGCAGAGTCCCAAAACAGGCGTTTTCAGCCCATTACCGGCATATGGAAGAAAATGCAGTAAGCACAGGGAAATATCTGCTTCTAAATCCAAAACGCAGCTATCTAACAGAACGGTTGTCAATGTGTGCACTCAACTTCCAGAGTTAAACCCGTGTGTGGATTCAGAAGTCTGCAAACACTTTCTCTGCAGACTCCCAAAACAGGCGTTTTCAGCCCATTACCGGCATATGGAAGAAACAGCAGTAAGCACAGGGAAATTTCTGCTTCTAAATCCAAAACGCAGCTATCTAACAGAACGGTTGTCAATGTGTGCACTCAACTTCCAGAGTTAAACCCGTGTGTGGATTCCGCAGTCTGCAAACACTTTCTCTGCAGAGTCCCAAAACAGGCGTTTTCAGCCCATTACCGGCATATGGAAGATACAACAGTAAGCACAGGGAAATATCTGCTTCTAAATCCAAAACGCAGCTATCTAAATGAACGGTTGTCAATGTGTGCACTCAACTTCCAGAGTCAAACCCGTGTGTGGATTCCGCAGTCTGCAAACACTTTCTCTGCAGAGTCCCAAAACAGGCGTTTTCAGCCCATTACCGGCATATGGAAGAAACAGCAGTAAGCACAGGGAAATATCTGCTTCTAAATCCAAAATGCAGCTATCTAACAGAACGGTTGTCAATGTGTGCACTCAACTTCCAGAATTAAACACGTGTGTGGATTCAGCAGTCTGCAAACACTTTCTCTGCAGAGTCCCAAAACAGGCGTTTTCAGCCCTTTACCGGCATATGGAAGAAACAACAGTAAGCACAGGGAAATACCTGCTTCTAAATCCAAAACGCAGCTATCTAACAGAACGGTTGTCAATGTGTGCACTCAACTTCCAGAGTTAAACCCGTGTGTGGATTCAGCAGTCTGCAAACACTTTCTCTGCAGAGTCCCAAAACAGGCGTTTTCAGCCCATTACCGGCATATGGAAGAAACAACAGTAAGCACAGGGAATTATCTGCTTCTAAATCCAAAACGCAGCTATCTAAATGAACGGTTGTCAATGTGTGCACTCAACTTCCAGAGTTAAACCCGTGTGTGGATTCCGCAGTCTGCAAACACTTTCTCTGCAGAGTCCCAAAACAGGCGTTTTCAGCCCATTACCGGCATATCGAAGAAACAGCAGTAAGCACAGGGAAATATCTGCTTCTAAATCCAAAGCGCAGCTATCTAACAGAATGGTTGTCAATGTGTGCACTCAACTTCCAGAGTTAAACCCGTGTGTGGATTCAGCAGTCTGCAAACACTTTCTCTACAGAGTCCCAAAACAGGCGTTTTCAGCCCATTACCGGCATATGGAAGAAACAGCAGTAAGCACAGGGAAATATCTGCTTCTAAATTGAAAATGCAGCTATCTAACAGAACGGTTGTCAATGTGTGCACTCAACTTCCGGAGTTAAACCCGTGTGTGGATTCAGCAGTCTGCAAACACTTTATCTGCAGAGTCCCAAAACAGGCGTTTTCAGCCAATTACCGGCATATGGAAGAAACAGCAGTAAGCACAGGGAAATATCTGCTTCTAAATCCAAAACGCAGCTATCTAACAGAACGGTTGTCAATGTGTGCACTCAACTTCCAGAGTTAAACCCGTGTGTGGATTCAGCAGTCTGCAAACACTTTCTCTGCAGAGTCCCAAAACAGGCGTTTTCAGCCCATTACCGGCATATGGAAGAAACAGCAGTAAGCACAGGGAAATATCTGCTTCTAAATCCAAAACGCAGCTATCTAACAGAACGGTTGTCAATGTGTGCACTCAACTTCCAGAGTTAAACCCGTGTGTGGATTCCGCAGTCTGCAAACACTTTCTCTGCAGAGTCCCAAAACAGGCGTTTTCAGCCCATTACCGGCATATGGAAGAAACAGCAGTAAGCACAGGGAAATATCTGCTTCTAAATTCAAAACGCAGCTATCTAACAGAACGGTTGTCAATGTGTGCACTCAACTTCCAGAGTTAAACCCGTGTGTGGATTCCGCAGTCTGCAAACACTTTCTGTGCAGAGTCCCAAAACAGGCGTTTTCAGCCCATTACCGGCATATGGAAGAAACAGCAGTAAGCACAGGGAAATATCTGCTTCTAAATCCAAAGCGCAGCTATCTAACAGAACGGTTGTCAATGTGTGCTCTCAACGTCCAGAGTTAAACCCGTGTGTGGATTCAGCAGTCTGCAAACACTTTCTCTACAGAGTCCCAAAACAGGCGTTTTCAGCCCATTACCGGCATATGGAAGAAACAGCAGTAAGCACAGGGAAATATCTGCTTCTAAATTCAAAACGCAGCTATCTAACAGAACGGTTGTCAATGTGTGCACTCAACTTCCAGAATTAAACACGTGTGTGGATTCAGCAGTCTGCAAACACTTTCTCTGCAGAGTCCCAAAACAGGCGTTTTCAGCCCATTACCGGCATATGGAAGAAAATGCAGTAAGCACAGGGAAATATCTGCTTCTAAATCCAAAACGCAGCTATCTAACAGAACGGTTGTCAATGTGTGCACTCAACTTCCAGAGTTAAACCCGTGTGTGGATTCAGAAGTCTGCAAACACTTTCTCTGCAGACTCCCAAAACAGGCGTTTTCAGCCCATTACCGGCATATGGAAGAAACAGCAGTAAGCACAGGGAAATTTCTGCTTCTAAATCCAAAACGCAGCTATCTAACAGAACGGTTGTCAATGTGTGCACTCAACTTCCAGAGTTAAACCCGTGTGTGGATTCCGCAGTCTGCAAACACTTTCTCTGCAGAGTCCCAAAACAGGCGTTTTCAGCCCATTACCGGCATATGGAAGAAACAACAGTAAGCACAGGGAAATATCTGCTTCTAAATCCAAAACGCAGCTATCTAAATGAACGGTTGTCAATGTGTGCACTCAACTTCCAGAGTCAAACCCGTGTGTGGATTCCGCAGTCTGCAAACACTTTCTCTGCAGAGTCCCAAAACAGGCGTTTTCAGCCCATTACCGGCATATGGAAGAAACAGCAGTAAGCACAGGGAAATATCTGCTTCTAAATCCAAAATGCAGCTATCTAACAGAACGGTTGTCAATGTGTGCACTCAACTTCCAGAATTAAACACGTGTGTGGATTCAGCAGTCTGCAAACACTTTCTCTGCAGAGTCCCAAAACAGGCGTTTTCAGCCCTTTACCGGCATATGGAAGAAACAACAGTAAGCACAGGGAAATACCTGCTTCTAAATCCAAAACGCAGCTATCTAACAGAACGGTTGTCAATGTGTGCACTCAACTTCCAGAGTTAAACCCGTGTGTGGATTCCGCAGTCTGCAAACACTTTCTCTGCAGAGTCCCAAAACAGGCGTTTTCAGCCCATTACCGGCATATCGAAGAAACAGCAGTAAGCACAGGGAAATATCTGCTTCTAAATTCAAAATGCAGCTATCTAACAGAACGGTTGTCAACTTCCGGAGTTAAACCCGTGTGTGGATTCAGCAGTCTGCAAACACTTTATCTGCAGAGTCCCAAAACAGGCGTTTTCAGCCAATTACCGGCATATGGAAGAAACAGCAGTAAGCACAGGGAAATATCTGCTTCTAAATCCAAAACGCAGCTATCTAACAGAACGGTTGTCAATGTGTGCACTCAACTTCCAGAGTTAAACCCGTGTGTGGATTCAGCAGTCTGCAAACACTTTCTCTGCAGAGTCCCAAAACAGGCGTTTTCAGCCCATTACCGGCCTATGGAAGAAACAGCAGTAAGCACAGGGAAATATCTGCTTCTAAATTCAAAACGCAGCTATCTAACAGAACGGTTGTCAATGTGTGCACTCAACTTCCAGAGTTAAACCCGTGTGTGGATTCAGCAGTCTGCAAAAACTTTCTCTGCAGAGTCCCAAAACAGGCGTTTTCAGCCCATTACCGGCATATGGAAGAAACAGCAGTAAGCACAGGGAAATATCTGCTTCTAAATCCAAAACGCAGCTATCTAACAGAACGGTTGTCAACGTGTGCACTCAACTTCCAGAGTTAAACCCGTGTGTGGATTCAGCAGTCTGCAAACACTTTCTCTGCAGAGTCCCAAAACAGGCGTTTTCAGCCCATTACCGGCATATGGAAGAAACAGCAGTAAGCACAGGGAAATATCTGCTTCTAAATCCAAAAGGCAGCTATCTAACAGAACGGTTGTCAACGTGTGCACTCAACTTCCAGAGTTAAACCCGTGTGTGGATTCAGCAGTCTGCAAACACTTTGTCTGCAGAGTCCCAAAACATGCGTTTTCAGCCTATTACCGGCATATGGATGAAACAGCAGTAAGCCCAGGGAAACATCTGTTTCTAAATCCAAAACGCAGCTATCTAACAGAACGGTTGTCAATGTGTGCACTCAACTTCCAGAGTTAAACCCGTGTGTGGATTCCGCAGTCTGCAAACACTTTCTCTGCAGAGTCCCAAAACATGCGTTTTCAGCCCATTACCGGCATATGGAAGAAACAGCAGTAAGCACAGGGAAATATCTGCTTCTAAATCCAAAACGCAGCTATCTAACAGAACGGTTGTCAATGTGTGCACTCAACTTCCAGAGTTAAACCCAAGTGTGGATTCCGCATTCTGCATACACTTTCTCTGCAGAGTCCCAATACAGGCGTTTTCAGCCCATTACCGGCATATGGAAGAAACAGCAGTAAGCACAGGGAAATATCTGGTTCTAAATCTAAAACGCAGCTATCTAACAGAACGGTTGTCAATGTGTGCACTCAACTTCCAGAGTTAAACCCGTGTGTGGATTCCGCAGTCTGCAAACACTTTCTCTGCAGAGTCCCAAAACAGGCGTTTTCAGCCCATTACCGGCATATGGAAGAAACAGCAGTAAGCACAGGGAAATATCTGCTTCTAAATCCAAAACGCAGCTATCTAACAGAACGGTTGTCAATGTGTGCACTCAGCTTCCAGAGTTAAACCCGTGTGTGGATTCAGCAGTCTGCAAACACTTTCTCTACAGAGTCCCAAAACAGGCATTTTCAGCCCATTACCGGCATAAGGAAGAAACAGCAGTAAGCACAGGCAAATATCTGCTTCTAAATTCAAAACGCAGCTATCTAACAGAACTATTGTCAATCTGTGCACTCAACTTCCAGAATTAAACACGTGTGTGGATTCAGCAGTCTGCAAACACTTTCTCTGCAGAGTCCCAAAACAGGCGTTTTCAGCCCATTACCGGCATATGGAAGAAAATGTAGTAAGCACAGGGAAATATCTGCTTCTAAATCCAAAACGCAGCTATCTAACAGAACGGTTGTCAATGTGTGCACTCAACTTCCAGAGTTAAACCCATGTGTGGATTCAGCAGTCTGCAAACACTTTCTCTGCAGAGTCCCAAAACAGGCGTTTTCAGCCCATTACCGGCATATGGAAGAAACAGCAGTAAGCACAGGGAAATATCTGCTTCTAAATCCAAAACGCAGCTATCTAACAGAGCGGTTGTCAATGTGTGCACTCAACTTCCGGAGTTAAACCCGTGTGTGGATTCCGCAGTCTGCAAACACTTTCTCTGCAGAGTCCCAAAACAGGCGTTTTCAGCCCATTACCGGCATATGGAAGAAACAGCAGTAAGCACAGGGAAATATCTGCTTCTAAATCCAAAATGCAGCTATCTAACAGAACGGTTGTCAATGTGTGCACTCAACTTCCAGAATTAAACACGTGTGTGGATTCAGCAGTCTGCAAACACTTTCTCTGCAGAGTCCCAAAACAGGCGTTTTCAGCCCATTACCGGCATATGGAAGAAACAACAGTAAGCACAGGGAAATACCTGCTTCTAAATCCAAAACGCAGCTATCTAACAGAACGGTTGTCAATGTGTGCACTCAACTTCCAGAGTTAAACCCGTGTGTGGATTCAGCAGTCTGCAAACACTTTCTCTGCAGAGTCCCAAAACAGGCGTTTTCAGCCCATTACCGGCATATGGAAGAAACAACAGTAAGCACAGGGAAATATCTGCTTCTAAATCCAAAACGCAGCTATCTAAATGAACGGTTGTCAATGTGTGCACTCAACTTCCAGAGTTAAACCCGTGTGTGGATTCCGCAGTCTGCAAACACTTTCTCTGCAGAGTCCCAAAACAGGCGTTTTCAGCCCATTACCGGCATATGGAAGAAACAGCAGTAAGCACAGGGAAATATCTGCTTCTAAATCCAAAGCGCAGCTATCTAACAGAATGGTTGTCAATGTGTGCACTCAACGTCAAGAGTTAAACCCGTGTGTGGATTCAGCAGTCTGCAAACACTTTCTCTACAGAGTCCCAAAACAGGCGTTTTCAGCCCATTACCGGCATATGGAAGAAACAGCAGTAAGCACAGGGAAATATCTGCTTCTAAATTCAAAACCCAGCTATCTAACAGAACGGTTGTCAATGTGTGCACTCAACTTCCAGAATTAAACACGTGTGTGGATTCAGCAGTCTGCAAACACTTTCTCTGCAGAGTCCCAAAACAGGCGTTTTCAGCCCATTACCGGCATATGGAAGAAAATGCAGTAAGCACAGGGAAATATCTGCTTCTAAATCCAAAACGCAGCTATCTAACAGAACGGTTGTCAATGTGTGCACTCAACTTCCAGAGTTAAACCCGTGTGTGGATTCCGCAGTCTGGAAACACTTTCTCTGCAGAGTCCCAAAACAGGCGTTTTCAGCCCATTACCGGCATATGGAAGAAACAGCAGTAAGCACAGGGAAATATCTGCTTCTAAATCCAAAACGCAGCTATCTAACAGAACGGTTGTCAATGTGTGCACTCAACTTCCAGAGTTAAACCCGTGTGTGGATTCCGCAGTCTGCAAACACTTTCTCTGCAGAGTCCCAAAACAGGCGTTTTCAGCCCATTACCGGCATATGGAAGAAACAGCAGTAAGCACAGGGAAATATCTGCTTCTAAATCCAAAACGCAGCTATCTAACAGAACGGTTGTCAATGTGTGCACTCAACTTCCAGAATTAAACACGTGTGTGGATTCAGCAGTCTGCAAACACTTTCTCTGCCGAGTCCCAAAACAGGCGTTTTCAGCCCATTACCGGCATATGGAAGAAAATGCAGTAAGCACAGGGAAATATCTGCTTCTAAATCCAAAACGCAGCTATCTAACAGAACGGTTGTCAAAGTGTGCACTCAACTTCCAGAGTTAAACCCGTGTGTGGATTCAGCAGTCTGCAAACACTTTATCTGCAGAGTCCCAAAACAGGCGTTTTCAGCCCATTACCGGCATATGGAAGAAACAGCAGTAAGCACAGGGAAATATCTGCTTCTAAATCCAAAACGCAGCTATCTAACAGAACGGTTGTCAATGTGTGCACTCAACTTCCAGAGTTAAACCCGTGTGTGGATTCTGCAGTCTGCAAACACTTTCTCTGCAGAGTCGCAAAACAGGCGTTTTCAGCCCTTTACCGGCATATGGAAGAAACAGCAGTAAGCACAGGGAAATATCTGCTTCTAAATCCAAAACGCAGCTATCTAACAGAACGGTTGTCAATGTGTGCACTCAACTTCCAGAGTTAAACCCGTGTGTGGATTCCGCAGTCTGCAAACACTTTCTCTGCAGAGTCCCAAAACAGACGTTTTCAGCCCATTACCGGCATATGGAAGAAACAGCAGTAAGCACAGGGAAATATCTGCTTCTAAATCCAAAACGCAGCTATCTAACAGAACGGTTGTCAATGTGTGCACTCAACTTCCAGAGTTAAACCCGTGTGTGGATTCAGCAGTCTACAAACTCTTTCTCCACAGAGTCCCAAAGCAGTCGTTTTCAGCCCATTACCGGCATATGGAAGAAACAGCAGTAAGCACAGGGAAATATCTGCTTCTAAATTCAAAACGCAGCTATCTAACAGAACGGTTGTCAATGGGTGCACTCAACTTCCAGTATTAAACACGTGTGTGGATTCAGCAGTCTGCAAACACTTTCTCTGCAGAGTCCCAAAACAGGCGTTTTCAGCCCATTACCGGCATATGGAAGAAAATGCAGTAAGCACAGGGAAATATCTGCTTCTAAATCCAAAACGCAGCTATCTAACAGAACGGTTCTCAATGTGTGCACTCAACTTCCAGAGTTAAACCAGTGTGTGGATTCAGCAGTCTGCAAACACTTTCTCTGCATAGTCCCAAAACAGGCGTTTTCAGCCCATTACCGGCATATGGAAGAAACAGCAGTAAGCACAGGGAAATATCTGCTTCTAAATCCAAAACGCAGCTATCTAAATGAACGGTTGTCAATGTGTGCACTCAACTTCCAGAGTTAAACCCGTGTGTGGATTCCGCAGTCTGCAAACACTTTCTCTGCAGAGTCCCAAAACAGGCGTTTTCAGCCCATTACCGGCATATGGAAGAAACAGCAGTAAGAACAGGGAAATATCTGCTTCTAAATCCAAAACGCAGCTATCTAACAGAACGGTTGTCAATGTGTGCACTCAACTTCCAGAGTTAAACCCGTGTGTGGATTCAGCAGTCTGCAAGCACTTTCTCTGCAGAGTCCCAAAACAGGCGTTTTCAGCCCATTACCGGCATATGGAAGAAACAGCAGTAAGCACAGGGAAAAACCTGCTTCTAAATCCAAAACCCAGCTATCTAACAGAACGGTTGTCAATGTGTGCACTCAACTTCCAGAATTAAACACGTGTGTGGATTCAGCAGTCTGCAAACACTTTCTCTGCAGAGTCCCAAAACAGGCGTTTTCAGCCCTTTACCGGCATATGGAAGAAAATGCAGTAAGCACAGGGAAATATCTGCTTCTAAATCCAAAACGCAGCTATCTAACAGAACGGTTGTCAATGTGTGCACTCAACTTCCAGAGTTAAACCCGTGTGTGGATTCAGCAGTCTGCAAACACTTTCTCTGCAGAGTCCCAAAACAGGCGTTTTCAGCCCATTACCGGCATATGGAAGAAACAGCAGTAAGCACAGGGAAATATCTGTTTCTAAATGCAAAACGCAGCTATCTAACAGAACGGTTGTCAATGTGTGCACTCAGCTTCCAGAGTTAAACCCGTGTGTGGATTCAGCAGTCTGCAAACACTTTTTCTGCAGAGTCCCAAAACAGGCGTTTTCAGCCCATTACCGGCATATGGAAGAAACAGCAGTAAGCACAGGCAAATATCTGCTTCTAAATCCAAAACGCAGCTATCTAACAGAACGGTTGTCAATGTGTGCACTCAACTTCCAGAGTTAAACCCGTGTGTGGATTCCGCAGTCTGCAAACACTTTCTCCACAGAGTCCCAAAACAGGCGTTTTCAGCCCATTACCGGCATAGGGAAGAAACAGCAGTAAGCACAGGGAAATATCTGCTTCTAAATTCAAAACGCAGCTATCTAACAGAACGGTTGTCAATGTGTGCACTCAACTTCCAGAGTTAAACCCGTGTGTGGATTCAGCAGTCTGCAAACACTTTCTCTGCAAAGTCCCAAAACAGGCGTTTTCAGCCCATTACCGGCATATGGAAGAAAATGCAGTAAGCACAGGGAAATATCTGCTTCTAAATCCAAAACGCAGCTATCTAACAGAACGGTTGTCAATGTGTGCACTCAACTTCCAGAGTTAAACCCGTGTGTGGATTCAGCAGTCTGCAAACACTTTCTCTGCAGAGTCCCAAAACAGGCGTTTTCAGCCCATTACCGGCATATGGAAGAAACAACAGTAAGCACAGGGAAATACCTGCTTCTAAATCCAAAACGCAGCTATCTAACAGAACGGTTGTCAATGTGTGCACTCAACTTCCAGAGTTAAACACGTGTGTGGATTCAGCAGTCTGCAAACACTTTCTCTGCAGATTCCCAAAACAGGCGTTTTCAGCCCATTACCGGCATATGGAAGAAACAGCAGTAAGCACAGGGAAATATCTGCTTCTAAATCCAAAACGCAGCTATCTAACAGAACGGTTGTCAATGTGTGCACTCAACTTCCAGAGTTAAACCCGAGTGTGGATTCCGCAGTCTGCATACACTTTCTCTGCAGAGTCCCAAAACAGGCGTTTTCAGCCCATTACCGGCATATGGAAGAAACAGCAGTAAGCACAGGGAAATATCTGCTTCTAAATCCAAAACGCAGCTATCTAACAGAACGGTTGTCAATGTGTGCACTCAACTTCCAGAGTTAAACCCGTGTGTGGATTCCGCAGTCTGCAAACACTTTCTCTGCAGAGTCCCAAAACAGGCGTTTTCAGCCCATTACCGGCATATGGAAGAAACAGCAGTAAGCACAGGGAAATATCTGCTTCTAAATCCAAAACGCAGATATCTAACAGAACGGTTGTCAATGTGTGCACTCAACTTCCAGAATAAAACACGTGTGTGGATTCAGCAGTCTGCAAACACTTTCTCTGCAGAGTCCCAAAACAGGCCTTTTCAGACCATTACCGGGATATGGAAGAAACAGCAGTAAGCACAGGGAAATATCTGCTTCTAAATCCAAAACGCAGCTATCTAACAGAACGGTTGTCAATGTGTGCACTCAACTTCCAGAGTTAAACCCGTGTGTGGATTCAGCAGTCTGCAAACACTTTCTCTGCAGAGTCCCAAAACAGGCGTTTTCAGCCCATTACCGGCATATGGAAGAAAGAGCAGTAAGCTCAGGGAAATATCTGCTTCTAAATCCAAAACGCAGCTATCTAACAGAACGGTTGTCAATGTGTGCACTCAACTTACAGAGTTAAACCCGTGTGTGGATTCAGCAGTCTGCAAACACTTTCTCAGCAGAGTCCCAAAACAGGCGTTTTCAGCCCATTACCGGCATATGGAAGAAACAGCAGTAAGCACAGGAAAATATCCGCTTCTAAATCCAAAACGCAGCTATCTAAAAGAACGGTTGTCAATGTGTGCACTCAACTTCCAGAATTAAACCCGTGTGTGGATTCAGCAGTCTGCAAACACTTTCTCTGCAGAGTCCCAATTCAGGGGTTCTCAACCCATTACCGGCATATGGAAGAAACAGCAGTAAGCACAGGGAAATATCTGCTTCTAAATCCAAAACGCAGCTATCTAACAGAACGGTTGTCAATGTGTGCACTCAACTTCCAGAGTTAAACCCGTGTGTGGATTCCGCAGTCTGCAAACACATTCTCTGCAGAGTCCCAAAACAGGCGTTTTCAGCCCATTACCGGCATATGGAAGAAAGAGCAGTAAGCACAGGGAAATATCTGCTTCTAAATCCAAAACGTAGCTATCTAACAGAACGGTTGTCAATGTGTGCACTCAACTTCCATAGTTAAACCCGTGTGTGGATTCAGCAGTCTGCAAACCCTTTCTCTGCAGAGTCCCAAAACAGGCGTTTTCAGCCCATTACTGGCATATGGAAGAAACAGCAGTAAGCACAGTGAAATATCTGCTTCTAAATCCAAAACGCAGCTATCTAACAGAACGGTTGTCAATGTGTGCACTCAACTTCCAGAATTAAACACGTGTGTGGATTCAGCAGTCTGCAAACACTTTCTCTGCAGAGTCCCAAAACAGGCGTTTTCAGCCCATTACCGGCATATGGAAGAAACAGCAGTAAGCACAGGGAAATATCTGCTTCTAAATCCAAAAGGCAGCTATCTAACAGAACGGTTGTCAATGTGTGCACTCAACTTCCAGAGTTAAACCCGTGTGTGGATTCCGCAGTCTGCAAACTCTTTCTCTGCAGAGTCCCAAAACAGGCGTTTTCAGCCCATTACCGGCATATGGAAGAAACAGCAGTAAGCACAGGGAAATATCTGCTTCTAAATCCAAAACGCAGCCATCTAACAGAACGGTTGTCAATGTGTGCACTCAACTTCCAGAGTTAAACCCGTGTGTGGATTCAGCAGTCTGCAAACACTTTCTCTGCAGAGTCCCAAAACAGGCGTTTTCAGCCCATTACCGGCATATGGAAGAAACAGCAGTAAGCACAGGGAAATATCTGCTTCTAAATCCAAAACGCAGCTATCTAACAGAACGGTTGTCAATGTGTGCACTCAACTTCCAGAATTAAACCCGTGTGTGGATTCCGCAGTCTGCAAACACTTTCTCTGCAGTGTCCCAAAACAGGCGTTTTCAGACCATTACCGGCATATGGAAGAAACAGCAGTAAGCACAGGGAAATATCTGCTTCTAAAGCCAAAACGCAGCTATCTAACAGAACGGTTGTCAATGTGTGCACTTAACTTCCAGAGTTAAACCCGTGTGTGGATTCAGCAGTCTGCAAACGCTTTCTCTGCAGAGTCCCAAAACAGGCGTTTTCAGCCCATTACCGGCATATGGAAGAAAGAGCAGTAAGCTCAGGGAAATATCTGCTTCTAAATCCAAAACGCAGCTTTCTAACAGAACGGTTGTCAATGTGTGCACTCAACTTCCAGAGTTAAACCCGTGTGTGGATTCAGCAGTCTGCAAACACTTTCTGTGAGGAGTCCCAAAACAGGCGTTTTCAGCCCATTACCGGCCTATGGAAGAAACAGCAGTAAGCACAGGGAAATATCCGCTTCTAAATCCAAAACGCAGCTATCTAAAAGAACGGATGTCAATGTGTGCACTCAACTTCCAGAATTAAACCCGTGTGTGGATTCAGCAGTCTGCAAACACTTTCTCTGCAGAGTCCCAATTCAAGGGTTCTCAACCCATTAACGGCACATGGAAGAAACAGCAGTAAGCACAGGGAAATATCTGCTTCTAAATCCAAAACGCAGCTATCTAACAGAACGGTTGTCAATGTGTGCACTCAACTTCCAGAGTTAAACCCGTGTGTGGATTCAGCAGTCTGCAAACACTTTCTCTGCAGACTCCCAAAACAGGCGTTTTCAGCCCATTACCGGCATATGGAAGAAACAGCAGTAAGCACAGGGAAATATCTGCTTCTAAATCCAAAACGCAGCTATCTAACAGAACGGTTGTCAATGTGTGCACTCAACTTCCAGAGTTAAACCCGTGTGTGGATTCCGCAGTCTGCAAACACTTTCTCTGCAGAGTCCCAAAACAGGCGTTTTCAGCCCATTACCGGCATATGGAAGAAACAGCAGTAAGCACAGGGAAATATCCGCTTCTAAATCCAAAACGCAGCTATCTAAAAGAACGGTTGTCAATGTGTGCACTCAACTTCCAGAGTTAAACCCGTGTGTGGATTCAGCAGTCTGCAAACACTTTCTCTGCAGAGTCCCAATTCAAGGGTTCTCAACCCATTAACGGCACATGGAAGAAACAGCAGTAAGCACAGGGAAATATCTGCTTCTAAATCCAAAACGCAGCTATCTAACAGAACGGTTGTCAATGTGTGCACTCAACTTCCAGAGTTAAACCCGTGTGTGGATTCCGCAGTCTGCAAACACTTTCTCTGCAGAGTCCCAAAACATGCGTTTTCAGCCCATTACCGGCATATGGAAGAAACAGCAGTAAGCACAGGGAAATATCTGCTTCTAAATCCAAAACGCAGCTATCTAACAGAACGGTTGTCAATGTGTGCACTCAACTTCCAGAGTTAAACCCGAGTGTGGATTCCGCATTCTGCATACACTTTCTCTGCAGAGTCCCAATACAGGCGTTTTCAGCCCATTACCGGCATATGGAAGAAACAGCAGTAAGCACAGGGAAATATCTGGTTCTAAATCTAAAACGCAGCTATCTAACAGAACGGTTGTCAATGTGTGCACTCAACTTCCAGAGTTAAACCCGTGTGTGGATTCCGCAGTCTGCAAACACTTTCTCTGCAGAGTCCCAAAACAGGCGTTTTCAGCCCATTACCGGCATATGGAAGAAACAGCAGTAAGCACAGGGAAATATCTGCTTCTAAATCCAAAACGCAGCTATCTAACAGAACGGTTGTCAATGTGTGCACTCAGCTTCCAGAGTTAAACCCGTGTGTGGATTCAGCAGTCTGCAAACACTTTCTCTACAGAGTCCCAAAACAGGCATTTTCAGCCCATTACCGGCATAAGGAAGAAACAGCAGTAAGCACAGGCAAATATCTGCTTCTAAATTCAAAACGCAGCTATCTAACAGAACGATTGTCAATCTGTGCACTCAACTTCCAGAATTAAACACGTGTGTGGATTCAGCAGTCTGCAAACACTTTCTCTGCAGAGTCCCAAAACAGGCGTTTTCAGCCCATTACCGGCATATGGAAGAAAATGTAGTAAGCACAGGGAAATATCTGCTTCTAAATCCAAAACGCAGCTATCTAACAGAACGGTTGTCAATGTGTGCACTCAACTTCCAGAGTTAAACCCATGTGTGGATTCAGCAGTCTGCAAACACTTTCTCTGCAGAGTCCCAAAACAGGCGTTTTCAGCCCATTACCGGCATATGGAAGAAACAGCAGTAAGCACAGGGAAATATCTGCTTCTAAATCCAAAACGCAGGTATCTAACAGAGCGGTTGTCAATGTGTGCACTCAACTTCCGGAGTTAAACCCGTGTGTGGATTCCGCAGTCTGCAAACACTTTCTCTGCAGAGTCCCAAAACAGGCGTTTTCAGCCCATTACCGGCATATGGAAGAAACAGCAGTAAGCACAGGGAAATATCTGCTTCTAAATCCAAAACGCAGCCATCTAACAGAACGGTTGTCAATGTGTGCACTCAACTTCCAGAGTTAAACCCGTGTGTGGATTCCGCAGTCTGCAAACACTTTCTCTGCAGAGTCCCAAAACAGGCGTTTTCAGCCCATTACCGGCATATGGAAGAAACAGCAGTAAGCACAGGGAAATATCTGGTTCTAAATCCAAAACGCAGCTATCTAACAGAACGGTTGTCAATGTGTGCACTCAACTTCCAGAGTTAAACCCGTTTGTGGATTCAGCAGTCTGCAAACACTTTCTCTGCAGAGTCCCAAAACAGGCGTTTTCAGCCCATTATCGGCATATGGAAGAAACAACAGTAAAGCACAGGGAAATATCTGCTTCTAAATCCAAAACGCAGCTATCTAAATGAACGGTTGTCAATGTGTGCACTCAACTTCCAGAGTTAAACCCGTGTGTGGATTCCGCAGTCTGCAAACACTTTCTCTGCAGAGTCCCAAAACAGGCGTTTTCAGCCCATTACCGGCATATGGAAGAAACAGCAGTAAGCACAGGGAAATATCTGCTTCTAAATCCAAAGCGCAGCTATATAACAGAATGGTTGTCAATGTGTGCACTCAACGTCCAGAGTTAAACCCGTGTGTGGATTCAGCAGTCTGCAAACACTTTCTCTACAGAGTCCCAAAACAGGCGTTTTCAGCCCATTACCGGCATATGGAAGAAACAACAGTAAGCACAGGGAAATATCTGCTTCTAAATTCAAAACGCAGCTATCTAACAGAACGCTTGTCAATGTGTGCACTCAACTTCCAGAATTAAACACGTGTGTGGATTCAGCAGTCTGCAAACACTTTCTCTGCAGAGTCCCAAAACAGGCGTTTTCAGCCCATTACCGGCATATGGAAGAAAATGCAGTAAGCACAGGGAAATATCTGCTTCTAAATCCAAAACGCAGCTATCTAACAGAACGGTTGTCAATGTGTGCACTCAACTTCCAGAGTTAAACCCGTGTGTGGATTCAGAAGTCTGCAAACACTTTCTCTGCAGAGTCCCAAAACAGGCGTTTTCAGCCCATTACCGGCATATGGAAGAAACAGCAGTAAGCACAGGGAAATTTCTGCTTCTAAATCCAAAACGCAGCTATCTAACAGAACGGTTGTCAATGTGTGCACTCAACTTTCAGAGTTAAACCCGTGTGTGGATTCCGCAGTCTGCAAACACTTTCTCTGCAGAGTCCCAAAACAGGCGTTTTCAGCCCATTACCGGCATATGGAAGAAACAGCAGTAAGCACAGGGAAATATCTGCTTCTAAATCCAAAACGCAGCTCTCTAACAGAACGGTTGTCAATGTGTGCACTCAACTTCCAGAGTCAAACCCGTGTGTGGATTCCGCAGTCTGCAAACACTTTCTCTGCAGAGTCCCAAAACAGGCGTTTTCAGCCCATTACCGGCATATGGAAGAAACAGCAGTAAGCACAGGGAAATATCTGCTTCTAAATCCAAAATGCAGCTATCTAACAGAACGGTTGTCAATGTGTGCACTCAACTTCCAGAATTAAACACGTGTGTGGATTCAGCAGTCTGCAAACACTTTCTCTGCAGAGTCCCAAAACAGGCATTTTCAGCCCATTACCGGCATATGGAAGAAACAACAGTAAGCACAGGGAAATACCTGCTTCTAAATCCAAAACGCAGCTATCTAACAGAACGGTTGTCAATGTGTGCACTCAACTTCCAGAGTTAAACCCGTGTGTGGATACAGCAGTCTGCAAACACTTTCTCTGCAGAGTCCCAAAACAGGCGTTTTCAGCCCATTACCGGCATATGGAAGAAACAACAGTAAGCACAGGGAAATATCTGCTTCTAAATCCAAAACGCAGCTATCTAAATGAACGGTTGTCAATGTGTGCACTCAACTTCCAGAGTTAAACCCGTGTGTGGATTCCGCAGTCTGCAAACACTTTCTCTGCAGAGTCCCAAAACAGGCGTTTTCAGCCCATTACCGGCATATGGAAGAAACAGCAGTAAGCACAGGGAAATATCTGCTTCTAAATCCAAAGCGCAGCTATCTAACAGAATGGTTGTCAATGTGTGCACTCAACGTCCAGAGTTAAACCCGTGTGTGGATTCAGCAGTCTGCAAACACTTTCTCTACAGAGTCCCAAAACAGGCGTTTTCAGCCCATTACCGGCATATGGAAGAAACAGCAGTAAGCACAGGGAAATATCTGCTTCTAAATTCAAAACGCAGCTATCTAACAGAACGGTTGTCAATGTGTGCACTCAACTTCCAGAATTAAACACGTGTGTGGATTCAGCAGTCTGCAAACACTTTCTCTGCAGAGTCCCAAAACAGGCGTTTTCAGCCCATTACCGGCATATGGAAGAAAATGCAGTAAGCACAGGGAAATATCTGCTTCTAAATCCAAAACGCAGCTATCTAACAGAACGGTTGTCAATGTGTGCACTCAACTTCCAGAGTTAAACCCGTGTGTGGATTCAGAAGTCTGCAAACACTTTCTCTGCAGAGTCCCAAAACAGGCGTTTTCAGCCCATTACCGGCATATGGAAGAAACAGCAGTAAGCACAGGGAAATTTCTGCTTCTAAATCCAAAACGCAGCTATCTAACAGAACGGTTGTCAATGTGTGCACTCAACTTCCAGAGTTAAACCCGTGTGTGGATTCCGCAGTCTGCAAACACTTTCTCTGCAGAGTCCCAAAACAGGCGTTTTCAGCCCATTACCGGCATATGGAAGAAACAACAGTAAGCACAGGGAAATATCTGCTTCTAAATCCAAAACGCAGCTATCTAAATGAACGGTTGTCAATGTGTGCACTCAACTTCCAGAGTCAAACCTGTGTGTGGATTCCGCAGTCTGCAAACACTTTCTCTGCAGAGTCCCAAAACAGGCCTTTTCAGCCCATTACCGGCATATGGAAGAAACAGCAGTAAGCACAGGGAAATATCTGCTTCTAAATCCAAAATGCAGCTATCTAACAGAACGGTCGTCAATGTGTGCACTCAACCTTCAGAATTAAACACGTGTGTGGATTCAGCAGTCTGCAAACACTTTCTCTGCAGAGTCCCAAAACAGGCGTTTTCAGCCCATTACCGGCATATGGAAGAAACAACAGTAAGCACAGGGAAATACCTGCTTCTAAATCCAAAACGCAGCTATCTAACAGAACGGTTGTCAATGTGTGCACTCAACTTCCAGAGTTAAACCCGTGTGTGGATTCAGCAGTCTGCAAACACTTTCTCTGCAGAGTCCCAAAACAGGCGTTTTCAGCCCATTACCGGCATATGGAAGAAACAACAGTAAGCACAGGGAAATATCTGCTTCTAAATCCAAAACGCAGCTATCTAACAGAACGGTTGTCAATGTGTGCACTCAACTTCCAGAGTTAAACCCGTGTGTGGATTCCGCAGTCTGCAAACACTTTCTCTGCAGAGTCCCAAAACAGGCGTTTTCAGCCCATTACCGGCATATCGAAGAAACAGCAGTAAGCACAGGGAAATATCTGCTTCTAAATCCAAAGCGCAGCTATCTAACAGAATGGTTGTCAATGTGTGCACTCAACTTCCAGAGTTAAACCCGTGTGTGGATTCAGCAGTCTGCAAACACTTTCTCTACAGAGTCCCAAAACAGGCGTTTTCAGCCCATTACCGGCATATGGAAGAAACAGCAGTAAGCACAGGGAAATATCTGCTTCTAAATTCAAAATGCAGCTATCTAACAGAACGGTTGTCAATGTGTGCACTCAACTTCCGGAGTTAAACCCGTGTGTGGATTCAGCAGTCTGCAAACACTTTCTCTGCAGAGTCCCAAAACAGGCGTTTTCAGCCCATTACCGGCATATGGAAGAAACAGCAGTAAGCACAGGGAAATATCTGCTTCTAAATCCAAAACGCAGCTATCTAACAGAACGGTTGTCAATGTGTGCACTCAACTTCCAGAGTTAAACCCGTGTGTGGATTCCGCAGTCTGCAAACACTTTCTCTGCAGAGTCCCAAAACATGCGTTTTCAGCCCATTACCGGCATATGGAAGAAACAGCAGTAAGCACAGGGAAATATCTGCTTCTAAATCCAAAACGCAGCTATCTAACAGAACGGTTGTCAATGTGTGCACTCAACTTCCAGAGTTAAACCCGAGTGTGGATTCCGCATTCTGCATACACTTTCTCTGCAGAGTCCCAATACAGGCGTTTTCAGCCCATTACCGGCATATGGAAGAAACAGCAGTAAGCACAGGGAAATATCTGGTTCTAAATCCAAAACGCAGCTATCTAACAGAACGGTTGTCAATGTGTGCACTCAACTTCCAGAGTTAAACCCGTGTGTGGATTCCGCAGTCTGCAAACACTTTCTCTGCAGAGTCCCAAAACAGGCGTTTTCAGCCCATTACCGGCATATGGAAGAAACAGCAGTAAGCACAGGGAAATATCTGCTTCTAAATCCAAAACGCAGCTATCTAACAGAACGGTTGTCAATGTGTGCACTCAGCTTCCAGAGTTAAACCCGTGTGTGGATTCAGCAGTCTGCAAACACTTTCTCTACAGAGTCCCAAAACAGGCATTTTCAGCCCATTACCGGCATAAGGAAGAAACAGCAGTAAGCACAGGCAAATATCTGCTTCTAAATTCAAAACGCAGCTATCTAACAGAACGATTGTCAATGTGTGCACTCAACTTCCAGAATTAAACACGTGTGTGGATTCAGCAGTCTGCAAACACTTTCTCTGCAGAGTCCCAAAACAGGCGTTTTCAGCCCATTACCGGCATATGGAAGAAAATGTAGTAAGCACAGGGAAATATCTGCTTCTAAATCAAAAACGCAGCTATCTAACAGAACGGTTGTCAATGTGTGCACTCAACTTCCAGAGTTAAACCCATGTGTGGATTCAGCAGTCTGCAAACACTTTCTCTGCAGAGTCCCAAAACAGGCGTTTTCAGCCCATTACCGGCATATGGAAGAAACAGCAGTAAGCACAGGGAAATATCTGCTTCTAAATCCAAAACGCAGCTATCTAACAGAGCGGTTGTCAATGTGTGCACTCAACTTCCAGAGTTAAACCCGTGTGTGGATTCCGCAGTCTGCAAACACTTTCTCTGCAGAGTCCCAAAACAGGCGTTTTCAGCCCATTACCGGCATATGGAAGAAACAGCAGTAAGCACAGGGAAATATCTGCTTCTAAATCCAAAACGCAGCCATCTAACAGAACGGTTGTCAATGTGTGCACTCAACTTCCAGAGTTAAACCCGTGTGTGGATTCTGCAGTCTGCAAACACTTTCTCTGCAGAGTCCCAAAACAGGCGTTTTCAGCCCATTACCGGCATATGGAAGAAACAGCAGTAAGCACAGGGAAATATCTGGTTCTAAATCCAAAACGCAGCTATCTAACAGAACGGTTGTCAATGTGTGCACTCAACTTCCAGAGTTAAACCCGTTTGTGGATTCAGCAGTCTGCAAACACTTTCTCTGCAGAGTCCCAAAACAGGCGTTTTCAGCCCATTATCGGCATATGGAAGAAACAACAGTAAAGCACAGGGAAATATCTGCTTCTAAATCCAAAACGCAGCTATCTAAATGAACGGTTGTCAATGTGTGCACTCAACTTCCAGAGTTAAACCCGTGTGTGGATTCCGCAGTCTGCAAACACTTTCTCTGCAGAGTCCCAAAACAGGCGTTTTCAGCCCATTACCGGCATATGGAAGAAACAGCAGTAAGCACAGGGAAATATCTGCTTCTAAATCCAAAGCGCAGCTATATAACAGAATGGTTGTCAATGTGTGCACTCAATGTCCAGAGTTAAACCCGTGTGTGGATTCAGCAGTCTGCAAACACTTTCTCTACAGAGTCCCAAAACAGGCGTTTTCAGCCCATTACCGGCATATGGAAGAAACAGCAGTAAGCACAGGGAAATTTCTGCTTCTAAATCCAAAACGCAGCTATCTAACAGAACGGTTGTCAATGTGTGCACTCAACTTTCAGAGTTAAACCCGTGTGTGGATTCCGCAGTCTGCAAACACTTTCTCTGCAGAGTCCCAAAACAGGCGTTTTCAGCCCATTACCGGCATATGGAAGAAACAGCAGTAAGCACAGGGAAATATCTGCTTCTAAATACAAAACGCAGCTATCTAAATGAACGGTTGTCAATGTGTGCACTCAACTTCCAGAGTCAAACCCGTGTGTGGATTCCGCAGTCTGCAAACACTTTCTCTGCAGAGTCCCAAAACAGGCGTTTTCAGCCCATTACCGGCATATGGAAGAAACAGCAGTAAGCACAGGGAAATATCTGCTTCTAAATCCAAAATGCAGCTATCTAACAGAACGGTTGTCAATGTGTGCACTCAACTTCCAGAATTAAACACGTGTGTGGATTCAGCAGTCTGCAAACACTTTCTCTGCAGAGTCCCAAAACAGGCGTTTTCAGCCCATTACCGGCATATGGAAGAAACAACAGTAAGCACAGGGAAATACCTGCTTCTAAATCCAAAACGCAGCTATCTAACAGAACGGTTGTCAATGTGTGCACTCAACTTCCAGAGTTAAACCCGTGTGTGGATTCAGCAGTCTGCAAACACTTTCTCTGCAGAGTCCCAAAACAGGCGTTTTCAGCCCATTACCGGCATATGGAAGAAACAACAGTAAGCACAGGGAAATATCTGCTTCTAAATCCAAAACGCAGCTATCTAAATGAACGGTTGTCAATGTGTGCACTCAACTTCCAGAGTTAAACCCGTGTGTGGATTCCGCAGTCTGCAAACACTTTCTCTGCAGACTCCCAAAACAGGCGTTTTCAGCCCATTACCGGCATATGGAAGAAACAGCAGTAAGCACAGGGAAATATCTGCTTCTAAATCCAAAGCGCATCTATCTAACAGAATGGTTGTCAATGTGTGCACTCAACGTCCAGAGTTAAACCCGTGTGTGGATTCAGCAGTCTGCAAACACTTTCTCTACAGAGTCCCAAAACAGGCGTTTTCAGCCCATTACCGGCATATGGAAGAAACAGCAGTAAGCACAGGTAAATATCTGCTTCTAAATTCAAAACGCAGCTATCTAACAGAACGGTTGTCAATGTGTGCACTCAACTTCCAGAATTAAACACGTGTGTGGATTCAGCAGTCTGCAAACACTTTCTCTGCAGAGTCCGAAAACAGGCGTTTTCAGCCCATTACCGGCATATGGAAGAAAATGCAGTAAGCACAGGGAAATATCTGCTTCTAAATCCAAAACGCAGCTATCTAACAGAACGGTTGTCAATGTGTGCACTCAACTTCCAGAGTTAAACCCGTGTGTGGATTCAGAAGTCTGCAAACACTTTCTCTGCAGAGTCCCAAAACAGGCGTTTTCAGCCCATTACCGGCATATGGAAGAAACAGCAGTAAGCACAGGGAAATTTCTTCTTCTAAATCCAAAACGCAGCTATCTAACAGAACGGTTGTCAATGTGTGCACTCAACTTCCAGAGTTAAACCCGTGTGTGGATTCCGCAGTCTGCAAACACTTTCTCTGCAGAGTCCCAAAACAGGCGTTTTCAGCCCATTACCGGCATATGGAAGAAACAACAGTAAGCACAGGGAAATATCTGCTTCTAAATCCAAAACGCAGCTATCTAAATGAACGGTTGTCAATGTGTGCACTCAACTTCCAGAGTCAAACCTGTGTGTGGATTCCGCAGTCTGCAAACACTTTCTCTGCAGAGTCCCAAAACAGGCCTTTTCAGCCCATTACCGGCATATGGAAGAAACAGCAGTAAGCACAGGGAAATATCTGCTTCTAAATCCAAAATGCAGCTATCTAACAGAACGGTTGTCAATGTGTGCACTCAACCTTCAGAATTAAACACGTGTGTGGATTCAGCAGTCTGCAAACACTTTCTCTGCAGAGTCCCAAAACAGGCGTTTTCAGCCCATTACCGGCATATGGAAGAAACAACAGTAAGCACAGGGAAATACCTGCTTCTAAATCCAAAACGCAGCTATCTAACAGAACGGTTGTCAATGTGTGCACTCAACTTCCAGAGTTAAACCCGTGTGTGGATTCAGCAGTCTGCAAACACTTTCTCTGCAGAGTCCCAAAACAGGCGTTTTCAGCCCATTACCGGCATATGGAAGAAACAACAGTAAGCACAGGGAAATATCTGCTTCTAAATCCAAAACGCAGCTATCTAACAGAACGGTTGTCAATGTGTGCACTCAACTTCCAGAGTTAAACCCGTGTGTGGATTCCGCAGTCTGCAAACACTTTCTCTGCAGAGTCCCAAAACAGGCGTTTTCAGCCCATTCCCGGCATATCGAAGAAACAGCAGTAAGCACAGGGAAATATCTGCTTCTAAATCCAAAGCGCAGCTATCTAACAGAATGGTTGTCAATGTGTGCACTCAACTTCCAGAGTTAAACCCGTGTGTGGATTCAGCAGTCTGCAAACACTTTCTCTACAGAGTCCCAAAACAGGCGTTTTCAGCCCATTACCGGCATATGGAAGAAACAGCAGTAAGCACAGGGAAATATCTGCTTCTAAATTCAAAATGCAGCTATCTAACAGAACGGTTGTCAATGTGTGCACTCAACTTCCGGAGTTAAACCCGTGTGTGGATTCAGCAGTCTGCAAACACTTTCTCTGCAGAGTCCCAAAACAGGCGTTTTCAGCCCATTACCGGCATATGGAAGAAACAGCAGTAAGCACAGGGAAATATCTGCTTCTAAATCCAAAACGCAGCTATCTAACAGAACGGTTGTCAATGTGTGCACTCAACTTCCAGAGTTAAACCCGTGTGTGGATTTAGCAGTCTGCAAACACTTTCTCTGCAGAGTCCCAAAACAGGCGTTTTCAGCCCATTACCGGCATATGGAAGAAACAGCAGTAAGCACAGGGAAATATCTGCTTCTAAATTCAAAACGCAGCTATCTAACAGAACGGTTGTCAATGTGTGCACTCAACTTCCAGAGTTAAACCCGTGTGTGGATTCAGCAGTCTGCAAAAACTTTCTCTGCAGAGTCCCAAAACAGGCGTTTTCAGCCCATTACCGGCATATGGAAGAAACAGCAGTAAGCACAGGGAAATATCTGCTTCTAAATTCAAAACGCAGCTATCTAACAGAACGGTTGTCAACGTGTGCACTCAACTTCCAGAGTTAAACCCGTGTGTGAATTCAGCAGTCTGCAAACACTTTCTCTGCAGAGTCCCAAAACAGGCGTTTTCAGCCCATTACCGGCATATGGAAGAAACAGCAGTAAGCACAGGGAAATATCTGCTTCTAAATCCAAAACGCAGCTATCTAACAGAACGGTTGTCAATGTGTGCACTCAACTTCCAGAGTTAAACCCGTGTGTGGATTCAGCAGTCTGCAAACACTTTCTCTGCAGAGTCCCAAAACAGACGTTTTCAGCCCATTACCGGCATATGGAAGAAACAGCAGTAAGCACAGGGAAATACCTGCTTCTAAATTCAAAACGCAGCTATCTAACAGAACGGTTGTCAATGTGTGCACTCAACTTCCAGAATTAAACACGTGTGTGGATTCAGCAGTCTGCAAACACTTTCTCTGCAGAGTCCCAAAACAGGCGTTTTCAGCCCATTACAGGCATATGGAAGAAAATGCAGTAAGCACAGGGAAATATCTGCTTCTAAATCCAAAACGCAGCTATCTAACAGAACGGTTGTCAATGTGTGCACTCAACTTCCAGAGTTAAACCCGTGTGTGGATTCAGCAGTCTGCAAACACTTTCTCTGCAGAGTCCCAAAACAGGCGTTTTCAGCCCATTACCGGCATATGGAAGAAACAGCAGTAAGCACAGGGAAATATCTGCTTCTAAATCCAAAACGCAGCTATTTAAAAGAACGGTTGTCAATGTGTGCACTCAACTTCCAGAGTTAAACCCGTGTGTGGATTCCGCAGTCTGCAAACACTTTCTCTGCAGAGTCCCAAAACAGGCGTTTTCAGCCCATTACCGGCATATGGAAGAAACAGCAGTAAGCACAGGGAAATATCTGCTTCTAAATCCAAAACGCAGCTATCTAACAGAACGGTTGTCAATGTGTGCACTCAACTTCCAGAGTTAAACCCGTGTGTGGATTCAGCAGTCTGCAAACACTTTCTCTGCAGAGTCCCAAAACAGGCGTTTTCAGCCCATTACTGGCATATGGAAGAAACAGCAGTAAGCACAGTGAAATATCTGCTTCTAAATCCAAAGCGCAGCTATCTAACAGAACGGTTGTCAATGTGTGCACTCAACTTCCAGAGTTAAACCCGAGTGTGGATTCCGCAGTCTGCATACACTTTCTCTGCAGAGTCCCAAAACAGGCGTTTTCAGCCCATTACCGGCATATGGAAGAAACAGCAGTAAGCACAGGGAAATATCTGGTTCTAAATCCAAAACGCAGCTATCTAACAGAACGGTTGTCAATGTGTGCACTCAACTTCCAGAGTTAAACCCGTGTGTGGATTCAGCAGTCTGCAAACACTTTCTCTGCAGAGTCCCAAAACATGCGTTTTCAGCCTATTACCGGCATATGGATGAAACAGTAGTAAGCACAGGGAAATATCTGTTTCTAAATCCAAAACGCAGCTATCTAACAGAACGGTTGTCAATGTGTGCACTCAACTTCCAGAGTTAAACCCGTGTGTGGATTCCGCAGTCTGCAAACACTTTCTCTGCAGAGTCCCAAAACAGGCGTTTTCAGCCCATTACCGGCATATGGAAGAAACAGCAGTAAGCACAGCGAAATATCTGCTTCTAAATCCAAAACGCAGCTATCTAACAGAACGGTTGTCAATGTGTGCACTCAACTTCCAGAGTTAAACCCGTGTGTGGATTCAGCAGTCTGCAAACACTTTCTCTACAGAGTCCCAAAACAGGCATTTTCAGCCCATTACCGGCATAAGGAAGAAACAGCAGTAAGCACAGGGAAATATCTGTTTCTAAATTCAAAACGCTGCTATCTAACAGAACGGTTGTCAATGTGTGCACTCAACTTCCAGAATTAAACACGTGTGTGGATTCAGCAGTCTGCAAACACTTTCTCTGCAGAGTCCCAAAACAGGCGTTTTCAGCCCATTACCGGCATATGGAAGAAACAGCAGTAAGCACAGGGAAATATCTGCTTCTAAATCCAAAACGCAGCTATCTAACAGAACGGTTGTCAATGTGTGCACTCAACTTCCAGAGTTAAACCCGTGTGTGGATTCCGCAGTCTGCAAACACTTTCTCTGCAGAGTCCCAAAACAGGCGTTTTCAGCCCATTACCGGCATATGGAAGAAACAGCAGTAAGCACAGGGAAATATCTGCTTCTAAATCCAAAACGCAGCTATCTAACAGAACGGTTGTCAATGTGTGCACTCAACTTCCAGAGTTAAACCCGTGTGTGGATTCCGCAGTCTGCAAACACTTTCTCTGCAGAGTCCCAAAACAGGCGTTTTCAGCCCATTACCGGCATATGGAAGAAACAGCAGTAAGCACAGGGAAATATCTGCTTCTAAATCCAAAACGCAGCTATCTAACAGAACGGTTGTCAATGTGTGCACTCAACTTCCAGAGTTAAACCCATGTGTGGATTCAGCAGTCTGCAAACACTTTCTCTGCAGAGTCCCCAAACAGGCGTTTTCAGTCCATTACCGGCATAGGGAAGAAAGAGCAGTAAGCTCAGGGAAATATCTGCTTCTAAATCCAAAACGCAGCTATCTAACAGAACGGTTGTCAATGTGTGCACTCAACTTACAGAGTTAAACCCGTGTGTGGATTCAGCAGTCTGCAAACACTTTCTCTGCAGAGTCCCAAAACAGGCGTTTTCAGCCCATTACCGGCATATGGAAGAAACAGCAGTAAGCACTGGGAAATATCCGCTTCTAAATCCAAAACGCAGCTATCTAAAAGAACGGTTGTCAATGTGTGCACTCAACTTCCAGAATTAAACCCGTGTGTGGATTCAGCAGTCTGCAAACACTTTCTCTGCAGAGTCCCAATTCAGGGGTTCTCAACCCATTACCGGCATATGGAAGAAACAGCAGTAAGCACAGGGAAATATCTGCTTCTAAATCCAAAACGCAGCTATCTAACAGAACGGTTGTCAATGTGTGCACTCAACTTCCAGAGTTAAACCCGTGTGTGGATTCCGCAGTCTGCAAACACTTTCTCTGCAGAGTCCCAAAACAGGCGTTTTCAGCCCATTACCGGCATATGGAAGAAACAGCAGTAAGCACAGGGAAATATCTGCTTCTAAATCCAAAACGCAGCTATCTAACAGAACGGTTGTCAGTGTGTGCACTCAGCTTCCAGAGTTAAACCCGTGTGTGGATTCAGCAGTCTGCAAACACTTTCTCTACAGAGTCCCAAAACAGGCATTTTCAGCCCTTTACCGGCATAAGGAAGAAACAGCAGTAAGCACAGGGAAATATCTGGTTCTAAATTCAAAACGCAGCTATCTAACAGAACGGTTGTCAATGTGTGCACTCAACTTCCAGAATTAAACACGTGTGTGGATTCAGCAGTCTGCAAACACTTTCTCTGCAGAGTCCCAAAACAGGCGTTTTCAGCCCATTACCGGCATATGGAAGAAAATGCAGTAAGCACAGGGAAATATCTGCTTCTAAATCCAAAACGCAGCTATCTAACAGAACGGTTGTCAATGTGTGCACTCAACTTCCAGAGTTAAACCCGTGTGTGGATTCAGCAGGCTTCAAACACTTTCTCTGCAGAGTCCCAAAACAGGCGTTTTCAGCCCATTACCGGCATATAGAAGAAACAGCAGTAAGCACAGGGAAATATCTGCTTCTAAGTCCAAAACGCAGCTATCTAACAGAACGGTTTTCAATGTGTGCACTCAACTTCCAGAGTTAAACCCGTGTGTGGATTCCGCAGTCTGCAAACACTTTCTCTGCAGAGTCCCAAAACAGGCGTTTTCAGCCCATTACCGGCATATGGAAGAAACAGCAGTAAGCACAGGGAAATATCTGCTTCTAAATCCAAAACGCAGCCATCTAACAGAACGGTTGTCAATGTGTGCACTCAACTTCCAGAGTTAAACCCGTGTGTGAATTCCGCAGTCTGCAAACACTTTCTCTGCAGAGTCCCAAAACAGGCGTTTTCAGCCCATTACCGGCATATGGAAGAAACAGCAGTAAGCACAGGGAAATATCTGCTTCTAAATCCAAAACGCAGCTATCTAACAGAAAGGTTGTCAATGTGTGCACTCAACTTCCAGAGTTAAACCCGTGTGTGGATTCCGCAGTCTGCAAACACTTTCTCTGCAGAGTCCCAAAACAGGCGTTTTCAGCCCATTACCGGCATATGGAAGAAACAGCAGTAAGCACAGGGAAATATCTGCTTCTAAATCCAAAACGCAGCTATCTAAATGAACGGTTGTCAATGTGTGCACTCAACTTCCAGAGTCAAACCCGTGTGTGGATTCCGCAGTCTGCAAACACTTTCTCTGCAGAGTCCCAAAACAGGCGTTTTCAGCCCATTACCGGCATATGGAAGAAACAGCAGTAAGCACAGGGAAATATCTGCTTCTAAATCCAAAATGCAGCTATCTAACAGAACGGTTGTCAATGTGTGCACTCAACTTCCAGAATTAAACACGTGTGTGGATTCAGCAGTCTGCAAACACTTTCTCTGCAGAGTCCCAAAACAGGCGTTTTCAGCCCATTACCGGCATATGGAAGAAACAACAGTAAGCACAGGGAAATACCTGCTTCTAAATCCAAAACGCAGCTATCTAACAGAACGGTTGTCAATGTGTGCACTCAACTTCCAGAGTTAAACCCGTGTGTGGATTCAGCAGTCTGCAAACACTTTCTCTGCAGAGTCCCAAAACAGGCGTTTTCAGCCCATTACCGGCATATGGAAGAAACAACAGTAAGCACAGGGAAATATCTGCTTCTAAATCCAAAACGCAGCTATCTAAATGAACGGTTGTCAATGTGTGCACTCAACTTCCAGAGTTAAACCCGTGTGTGGATTCCGCAGTCTGCAAACACTTTCTCTGCAGAGTCCCAAAACAGGCGTTTTCAGCCCATTACCGGCATATGGAAGAAACAGCAGTAAGCACAGGGAAATATCTGCTTCTAAATCCAAAGCGCAGCTATCTAACAGAATGGTTGTCAATGTGTGCACTCAACTTCCAGAGTTAAACCCGTGTGTGGATTCAGCAGTCTGCAAACACTTTCTCTACAGAGTCCCAAAACAGGCGTTTTCAGCCCATTACCGGCATATGGAAGAAACAGCAGTAAGCACAGGGAAATATCTGCTTCTAAATTCAAAACGCAGCTATCTAACAGAACGGTTGTCAATGTGTGCACTCAACTTCCAGAATTAAACACGTGTGTGGATTCAGCAGTCTGCAAACACTTTCTCTCCAGAGTCCCAAAACAGGCGTTTTCAGCCCATTACCGGCATATGGAAGAAACAGCAGTAAGCACAGGGAAATATCTGCTTCTAAATCCAAAACGCAGCTATCTAACAGAACGGTTGTCAATGTGTGCACTCAACTTCCAGAGTTAAACCCGTGTGTGGATTCAGAAGTCTGCAAACACTTTCTCTGCAGACTCCCAAAACAGGCGTTTTCAGCCCATTACCGGCATATGGAAGAAACAGCAGTAAGCACAGGGAAATTTCTGCTTCTAAATCCAAAACGCAGCTATCTAACAGAACGGTTGTCAATGTGTGCACTCAACTTCCAGAGTTAAACCCGTGTGTGGATTCCGCAGTCTGCAAACACTTTCTCTGCAGAGTCCCAAAACAGGCGTTTTCAGCCCATTACCGGCATATGGAAGAAACAACAGTAAGCACAGGGAAATATCTGCTTCTAAATCCAAAACGCAGCTATCTAAATGAACGGTTGTCAATGTGTGCACTCAACTTCCAGAGTCAAACCCGTGTGTGGATTCCGCAGTCTGCAAACACTTTCTCTGCAGAGTCCCAAAACAGGCGTTTTCAGCCCATTACCGGCATATGGAAGAAACAGCAGTAAGCACAGGGAAATATCTGCTTCTAAATCCAAAATGCAGCTATCTAACAGAACGGTTGTCAATGTGTGCACTCAACTTCCAGAATTAAACACGTGTGTGGATTCAGCAGTCTGCAAACACTTTCTCTGCAGAGTCCCAAAACAGGCGTTTTCAGCCCTTTACCGGCATATGGAAGAAACAACAGTAAGCACAGGGAAATACCTGCTTCTAAATCCAAAACGCAGCTATCTAACAGAACGGTTGTCAATGTGTGCACTCAACTTCCAGAGTTAAACCCGTGTGTGGATTCAGCAGTCTGCAAACACTTTCTCTGCAGAGTCCCAAAACAGGCGTTTTCAGCCCATTACCGGCATATGGAAGAAACAGCAGTAAGCACTGGGAAATATCCGCTTCTAAATCCAAAACGCAGCTATCTAAAAGAACGGATGTCAATGTGTGCACTCAACTTCCAGAATTAAACCCGTGTGTGGATTCAGCAGTCTGCAAACACTTTCTCTGCAGAGTCCCAATTCAGGGGTTCTCAACCCATTACCGGCATATGGAAGAAACAGCAGTAAGCACAGGGAAATATCTGCTTCTAAATCCAAAACGCAGCTATCTAACAGAACGGTTGTCAATGTGTGCACTCAACTTCCAGAGTTAAACCCGTGTGTGGATTCCGCGGTCTGCAAACACTTTCTCTGCAGAGTCCCAAAACAGGCGTTTTCAGCCCATTACCGGCATATGGAAGAAACAGCAGTAAGCACAGGGAAATATCTGCTTCTAAATCCAAAACGCAGCTATCTAACAGAACGGTTGTCAGTGTGTGCACTCAACTTCCAGAGTTAAACCCGTGTGTGGATTCAGCAGTCTGCAAACACTTTGTCTACATAGTCCCAAAACAGGCATTTTCAGCCCTTTACCGGCATAAGGAAGAAACAGCAGTAAGCACAGGGAAATATCTGGTTCTAAATTCAAAACGCAGCCATCTAACAGAACGGTTGTCAATGTGTGCACTCAACTTCCAGAATTAAACACGTGTGTGGATTCAGCAGTCTGCAAACACTTTCTCTGCAGAGTCCCAAAACAGGCGTTTTCAGCCCATTACCGGCATATGGAAGAAAATGCAGTAAGCACAGGGAAATATCTGCTTCTAAATACAAAACGCAGCTATCTAACAGAACGGTTGTCAATGTGTGCACTCAACTTCCAGAGTTAAACCCGTGTGTGGATTCAGCAGGCTTCAAACACTTTCTCTGCAGAGTCCCAAAACAGGCGTTTTCAGTCCATTACCGGCATATAGAAGAAACAGCAGTAAGCACAGGGAAATATCTGCTTCTAAGTCCAAAACGCAGCTATCTAACAGAACGGTTTTCAATGTGTGCACTCAACTTCCAGAGTTAAACCCGTGTGTGGATTCCGCAGTCTGCAAACACTTTCTCTGCAGAGTCCCAAAACAGGCGTTTTCAGCCCATTACCGGCATATGGAAGAAACAGCAGTAAGCACAGGGAAATATCTGCTTCTAAATCCAAAACGCAGCTATCTAACAGAACGGTTGTCAATGTGTGCACTCAACTTCCAGAGTTAAACCCGTGTGTGGATTCCGCAGTCTGCAAACACTTTCTCTGCAGAGTCCCAAAACAGGCGTTTTCAGCCCATTACCGGCATATGGAAGAAACAGCAGTAAGCACAGGGAAATATCTGCTTCTAAATCCAAAACGCAGCTATCTAACAGAAAGGTTGTCAATGTGTGCACTCAACTTCCAGAGTTAAACCCGTGTGTGGATTCCGCAGTCTGCAAACACTTTCTCTGCAGAGTCCCAAAACAGGCGTTTTCAGCCCATTACCGGCATATGGAAGAAACAGCAGTAAGCACAGGGAAATATCTGCTTCTAAATCCAAAACGCAGCTATCTAAATGAACGGTTGTCAATGTGTGCACTCAACTTCCAGAGTCAAACCCGTGTGTGGATTCCGCAGTCTGCAAACACTTTCTCTGCAGAGTCCCAAAACAGGCGTTTTCAGCCCATTACCGGCATATGGAAGAAACAGCACTAAGCACAGGGAAATATCTGCTTCTAAATCCAAAATGCAGCTATCTAACAGAACGGTTGTCAATGTGTGCACTCAACTTCCAGAATTAAACACGTGTGTGGATTCAGCAGTCTGCAAACACTTTCTCTGCAGAGTCCCAAAACAGGCGTTTTCAGCCCATTACCGGCATATGGAAGAAACAACAGTAGGCACAGGGAAATACCTGCTTCTAAATCCAAAACGCAGCTATCTAACAGAACGGTTGTCAATGTGTGCACTCAACTTCCAGAGTTAAACCCGTGTGTGGATTCAGCAGTCTGCAAACACTTTCTCTGCATAGTCCCAAAACAGGCGTTTTCAGCCCATTACCGGCATATGGAAGAAACAACAGTAAGCACAGGGAAATATCTGCTTCTAAATCCAAAACGCAGCTATCTAAATGAACGGTTGTCAATGTGTGCACTCAACTTCCAGAGTTAAACCCGTGTGTGGATTCCGCAGTCTGCAAACACTTTCTCTGCAGAGTCCCAAAACAGGCGTTTTCAGCCCATTACCGGCATATGGAAGAAACAGCAGTAAGCACAGGGAAATATCTGCTTCTAAATCCAAAGCGCAGCTATCTAACAGAATGGTTGTCAATGTGTGCACTCAACGTCCAGAGTTAAACCCGTGTGTGGATTCAGCAGTCTGCAAACACTTTCTCTACAGAGTCCCAAAACAGGCGTTTTCAGCCCATTACCGGCATATGGAAGAAACAGCAGTAAGCACAGGGAAATATCTGCTTCTAAATTCAAAACGCAGCTATCTAACAGAACGGTTGTCAATGTGTGCACTCAACTTCCAGAATTAAACACGTGTGTGGATTCAGCAGTCTGCAAACACTTTCTCTGCAGAGTCCCAAAACAGGCGTTTTCAGCCCATTACCGGCATATGGAAGAAAATGCAGTAAGCACAGGGAAATATCTGCTTCTAAATCCAAAACGCAGCTATCTAACAGAACGGTTGTCAATGTGTGCACTCAACTTCCAGAGTTAAACCCGTGTGTGGATTCAGAAGTCTGCAAACACTTTCTCTGCAGACTCCCAAAACAGGCGTTTTCAGCCCATTACCGGCATATGGAAGAAACAGCAGTAAGCACAGGGAAATTTCTGCTTCTAAATCCAAAACGCAGCTATCTAACAGAACGGTTGTCAATGTGTGCACTCAACTTCCAGAGTTAAACCCGTGTGTGGATTCCGCAGTCTGCAAACACTTTCTCTGCAGAGTCCCAAAACAGGCGTTTTCAGCCCATTACCGGCATATGGAAGAAACAACAGTAAGCACAGGGAAATATCTGCTTCTAAATCCAAAACGCAGCTATCTAAATGAACGGTTGTCAATGTGTGCACTCAACTTCCAGAGTCAAACCCGTGTGTGGATTCCGCAGTCTGCAAACACTTTCTCTGCAGAGTCCCAAAACAGGCGTTTTCAGCCCATTACCGGCATATGGAAGAAACAGCAGTAAGCACAGGGAAATATCTGCTTCTAAATCCAAAATGCAGCTATCTAACAGAACGGTTGTCAATGTGTGCACTCAACTTCCAGAATTAAACACGTGTGTGGATTCAGCAGTCTGCAAACACTTTCTCTGCAGAGTCCCAAAACAGGCGTTTTCAGCCCTTTACCGGCATATGGAAGAAACAACAGTAAGCACAGGGAAATACCTGCTTCTAAATCCAAAACGCAGCTATCTAACAGAACGGTTGTCAATGTGTGCACTCAACTTCCAGAGTTAAACCCGTGTGTGGATTCAGCAGTCTGCAAACACTTTCTCTGCAGAGTCCCAAAACAGGCGTTTTCAGCCCATTACCGGCATATGGAAGAAACAACAGTAAGCACAGGGAAATATCTGCTTCTAAATCCAAAACGCAGCTATCTAAATGAACGGTTGTCAATGTGTGCACTCAACTTCCAGAGTTAAACCCGTGTGTGGATTCCGCAGTCTGCAAACACTTTCTCTGCAGAGTCCCAAAACAGCCGTTTTCAGCCCATTACCGGCATATCGAAGAAACAGCAGTAAGCACAGGGAAATATCTGCTTCTAAATCCAAAGCGCAGCTATCTAACAGAATGGTTGTCAATGTGTGCACTCAACTTCCAGAGTTAAACCCGTGTGTGGATTCAGCAGTCTGCAAACACTTTCTCTACAGAGTCCCAAAACAGGCGTTTTCAGCCCATTACCGGCATATGGAAGAAACAGCAGTAAGCACAGGGAAATATCTGCTTCTAAATTCAAAATGCAGCTATCTAACAGAACGGTTGTCAATGTGTGCACTCAACTTCCGGAGTTAAACCCGTGTGTGGATTCAGCAGTCTGCAAACACTTTCTCTGCAGAGTCCCAAAACAGGCGTTTTCAGCCAATTACCGGCATATGGAAGAAACAGCAGTAAGCACAGGGAAATATCTGCTTCTAAATCCAAAACGCAGCTATCTAACAGAACGGTTGTCAAGGTGTGCACTCAACTTCCAGAGTTAAACCCGTGTGTGGATTCAGCAGTCTGCAAACACTTTCTCTGCAGAGTCCCAAAACAGGCGTTTTCAGCCCATTACCAGCATATGGAAGAAACAGCAGTAAGCACAGGGAAATATCTGCTTCTAAATTCAAAACGCAGCTATCTAACAGAACGGTTGTCAATGTGTGCACTCAACTTCCAGAGTTAAACCCGTGTGTGGATTCAGCAGTCTGCAAAAACTTTCTCTGCAGAGTCCCAAAACAGGCGTTTTCAGCCCATTACCGGCATATGGAAGAAAATGCAGTAAGCACAGGGAAATATCTGCTTCTAAATCCAAAACGCAGCTATCTAACAGAACGGTTGTCAACGTGTGCACTCAACTTCCAGAGTTAAACCCGTGTGTGGATTCAGCAGTCTGCAAACACTTTCTCTGCAGAGTCCCAAAACAGGCGTTTTCAGCCCATTACCGGCATATGGAAGAAACAGCAGTAAGCACAGGGAAATATCTGCTTCTAAATCCAAAACGCAGCTATCTAACAGAACGGTTGTCAATGTGTGCACTCAACTTCCAGAGTTAAACCCGTGTGTGGATTCAGCAGTCTGCAAACACTTTCTCTGCAGAGTCCCAAAACAGGCGTTTTCAGCCCATTACCGGCATATGGAAGAAACAGCAGTAAGCACAGGGAAATATCTGCTTCTAAATTCAAAACGCAGCTATCTAACCGAACGGTTGTCAATGTGTGCACTCAACTTCCAGAATTAAACCCGTGTGTGGATTCAGCAGTCTGCAAACACTTTCTCTGCAGAGTCCCAAAACAGGCGTTTTCAGCCCATTACAGGCATATGGAAGAAAATGCAGTAAGCACAGGGAAATATCTGCTTCTAAATCCAAAACGCAGCTATCTAACAGAACGGTTGTCAATGTGTGCACTCAACTTCCAGAGTTAAACCCGTGTGTGGATTCAGCAGTCTGCAAACACTTTCTCTGCAGAGTCCCAAAACAGGCGTTTTCAGCCCATTACCGACATATGGAAGAAACAGCAGTAAGCACAGGGAAATATCTGCTTCTAAATCCAAAACGCAGCTATCTAACAGAACGGTTGTCAATGTGTGCACTCAACTTCCAGAGTTAAACCCGTGTGTGGATTCCGCAGTCTGCAAACACTTTCTCTGCAGAGTCCCAAAACAGGCGTTTTCAGCCCATTACCGGCATATGGAAGAAACAGCAGTAAGCACAGGGAAATATCTGCTTCTAAATCCAAAACGCAGCTATCTAACAGAACGGTTGTCAATGTGTGCACTCAACTTCCAGAGTTAAACCCGTGTGTGGATTCAGCAGTCTGCAAACACTTTCTCTACAGAGTCCCAAAACAGGCGTTTTCAGCCCATTACCGGCATATGGAAGAAACAGCAGTAAGCACAGGGAAATATCTGCTTCTAAATTCAAAATGCAGCTATCTAACAGAACGGTTGTCAATGTGTGCACTCAACTTCCGGAGTTAAACCCGTGTGTGGATTCAGCAGTCTGCAAACACTTTCTCTGCAGAGTCCCAAAACAGGCGTTTTCAGCCAATTACCGGCATATGGAAGAAACAGCAGTAAGCACAGGGAAATATCTGCTTCTAAATCCAAAACGCAGCTATCTAACAGAACGGTTGTCAAGGTGTGCACTCAACTTCCAGAGTTAAACCCGTGTGTGGATTCAGCAGTCTGCAAACACTTTCTCTGCAGAGTCCCAAAACAGGCGTTTTCAGCCCATTACCAGCATATGGAAGAAACAGCAGTAAGCACAGGGAAATATCTGCTTCTAAATTCAAAACGCAGCTATCTAACAGAACGGTTGTCAATGTGTGCACTCAACTTCCAGAGTTAAACCCGTGTGTGGATTCAGCAGTCTGCAAAAACTTTCTCTGCAGAGTCCCAAAACAGGCGTTTTCAGCCCATTACCGGCATATGGAAGAAAATGCAGTAAGCACAGGGAAATATCTGCTTCTAAATCCAAAACGCAGCTATCTAACAGAACGGTTGTCAACGTGTGCACTCAACTTCCAGAGTTAAACCCGTGTGTGGATTCAGCAGTCTGCAAACACTTTCTCTGCAGAGTCCCAAAACAGGCGTTTTCAGCCCATTACCGGCATATGGAAGAAACAGCAGTAAGCACAGGGAAATATCTGCTTCTAAATCCAAAACGCAGCTATCTAACAGAACGGTTGTCAATGTGTGCACTCAACTTCCAGAGTTAAACCCGTGTGTGGATTCAGCAGTCTGCAAACACTTTCTCTGCAGAGTCCCAAAACAGGCGTTTTCAGCCCATTACCGGCATATGGAAGAAACAGCAGTAAGCACAGGGAAATATCTGCTTCTAAATTCAAAACGCAGCTATCTAACAGAACGGTTGTCAATGTGTGCACTCAACTTCCAGAATTAAACCCGTGTGTGGATTCAGCAGTCTGCAAACACTTTCTCTGCAGAGTCCCAAAACAGGCGTTTTCAGCCCATTACAGGCATATGGAAGAAAATGCAGTAAGCACAGGGAAATATCTGCTTCTAAATCCAAAACGCAGCTATCTAACAGAACGGTTGTCAATGTGTGCACTCAACTTCCAGAGTTAAACCCGTGTGTGGATTCAGCAGTCTGCAAACACTTTCTCTGCAGAGTCCCAAAACAGGCGTTTTCAGCCCATTACCGACATATGGAAGAAACAGCAGTAAGCACAGGGAAATATCTGCTTCTAAATCCAAAACGCAGCTATCTAACAGAACGGTTGTCAATGTGTGCACTCAACTTCCAGAGTTAAACCCGTGTGTGGATTCCGCAGTCTGCAAACACTTTCTCTGCAGAGTCCCAAAACAGGCGTTTTCAGCCCATTACCGGCATATGGAAGAAACAGCAGTAAGCACAGGGAAATATCTGCTTCTAAATCCAAAACGCAGCTATCTAACAGAACGGTTGTCAATGTGTGCACTCAACTTCCAGAGTTAAACCCGTGTGTGGATTCAGCAGTCTGCAAACACTTTCTCTGCAGAGTCCCAAAACAGGCGTTTTCAGCCCATTACTGGCATATGGAAGAAACAGCAGTAAGCACAGTGAAATATCTGCTTCTAAATCCAAAACGCAGCTATCTAACAGAACGGTTGTCAATGTGTGCACTCAACTTCCAGAGTTAAACCCGAGTGTGGATTCCGCAGTCTGCATACACTTTCTCTGCAGAGTCCCAAAACAGGCGTTTTCAGCCCATTACCGGCATATGGAAGAAACAGCAGTAAGCACAGGGAAATATCTGGTTCTAAATCCAAAACGCAGCTATCTAACAGAACGGTTGTCAATGTGTGCACTCAACTTCCAGAGTTAAACCCGTGTGTGGATTCAGCAGTCTGCAAACACTTTCTCTGCAGAGTCCCAAAACATGCGTTTTCAGCCTATTACCGGCATATGGAAGAAACAGCAGTAAGCACAGGGAAATATCTGTTTCTAAATCCAAAACGCAGCTATCTAACAGAACGGTTGTCAATGTGTGCACTCAACTTCCAGAGTTAAACCCGTGTGTGGATTCCGCAGTCTGCAAACACTTTCTCTGCAGAGTCCCAAAACAGGCGTTTTCAGCCCATTACCGGCATATGGAAGAAACAGCAGTAAGCACAGCGAAATATCTGCTTCTAAATCCAAAACGCAGCTATCTAACAGAACGGTTGTCAATGTGTGCACTCAACTTCCAGAGTTAAACCCGTGTGTGGATTCAGCCGTCTGCAAACACTTTCTCTACAGAGTCCCAAAACAGGCATTTTCAGCCCATTACCGGCATAAGGAAGAAACAGCAGTAAGCACAGGGAAATATCTGGTTCTAAATTCAAAACGCAGCTATCTAACAGAACGGTTGTCAATGTGTGCACTCAACTTCCAGAATTAAACCCGTGTGTGGATTCAGCAGTCTGCAAACACTTTCTCTGCAGAGTCCCAAAACAGGCATTTTCAGCCCATTACCGGCATAAGGAAGAAACAGCAGTAAGCACAGGGAAATATCTGGTTCTAAATTCAAAACGCAGCTATCTAACAGAACGGTTGTCAATGTGTGCACTCAACTTCCAGAATTAAACACGTGTGTGGATTCCGCAGTCTGCAAACACTTTCTCTGCAGAGTCCCAAAACAGGCGTTTTCAGCCCATTACCGGCATATGGAAGAAACAGCAGTAAGCACAGGGAAATATCTGCTTCTAAATCCAAAACGCAGCTATCTAAATGAACGGTTGTCAATGTGTGCACTCAACTTCCAGAGTCAAACCCGTGTGTGGATTCCGCAGTCTGCAAACACTTTCTCTGCAGAGTCCCAAAACAGGCGTTTTCAGCCCATTACCGGCATGTGGAAGAAACAGCAGTAAGCACAGGGAAATATCTGCTTCTAAATCCAAAATGCAGCTATCTAACAGAACGGTTGTCAATGTGTGCACTCAACTTCCAGAATTAAACACGTGTGTGGATTCAGCAGTCTGCAAACACTTTCTCTGCAGAGTCCCAAAACAGGCGTTTTCAGCCCATTACCGGCATATGGAAGAAACAACAGTAAGCACAGGGAAATACCTGCTTCTAAATCCAAAACGCAGCTATCTAACAGAACGGTTGTCAATGTGTGCACTCAACTTCCAGAGTTAAACCCGTGTGTGGATTCAGCAGTCTGCAAACACTTTCTCTGCAGAGTCCCAAAACAGGCGTTTTCAGCCCATTACCGGCATATGGAAGAAACAACAGTAAGCACAGGGAAATATCTGCTTCTAAATCCAAAACGCAGCTATCTAAATGAACGGTTGTCAATGTGTGCACTCAACTTCCAGAGTTAAACCCGTGCGTGGATTCCGCAGTCTGCAAACACTTTCTCTGCAGAGTCCCAAAACAGGCGTTTTCAGCCCATTACCGGCATATGGAAGAAACAGCAGTAAGCACAGGGAAATATCTGCTTCTAAATCCAAAGCGCAGCTATCTAACAGAATGGTTGTCAATGTGTGCTCTCAACGTCCAGAGTTAAACCCGTGTGTGGATTCAGCAGTCTGCAAACACTTTCTCTACAGAGTCCCAAAACAGGCGTTTTCAGCCCATTACCGGCATATGGAAGAAACATCAGTAAGCACAGGGAAATATCTGCTTCTAAATTCAAAACGCAGCTATCTAACAGAACGGTTGTCAATGTGTGCACTCAACTTCCAGAATTAAACACGTGTGTGGATTCAGCAGTCTGCAAACACTTTCTCTGCAGAGTCCCAAAACAGGCGTTTTCAGCCCATTACCGGCATATGGAAGAAAATGCAGTAAGCACAGGGAAATATCTGCTTCTAAATCCAAAACGCAGCTATCTAACAGAACGGTTGTCAATGTGTGCACTCAACTTCCAGAGTTAAACCCGTGTGTGGATTCAGAAGTCTGCAAACACTTTCTCTGCAGACTCCCAAAACAGGCGTTTTCAGCCCATTACCGGCATATGGAAGAAACAGCAGTAAGCACAGGGAAATTTCTGCTTCTAAATCCAAAACGCAGCTATCTAACAGAACGGTTGTCAATGTGTGCACTCAACTTCCAGAGTTAAACCCGTGTGTGGATTCCGCAGTCTGCAAACACTTTCTCTGCAGAGTCCCAAAACAGGCGTTTTCAGCCCATTACCGGCATATGGAAGATACAACAGTAAGCACAGGGAAATATCTGCTTCTAAATCCAAAACGCAGCTATCTAAATGAACGGTTGTCAATGTGTGCACTCAACTTCCAGAGTCAAACCCGTGTGTGGATTCCGCAGTCTGCAAACACTTTCTCTGCAGAGTCCCAAAACAGGCGTTTTCAGCCCATTACCGGCATATGGAAGAAACAGCAGTAAGCACAGGGAAATATCTGCTTCTAAATCCAAAATGCAGCTATCTAACAGAACGGTTGTCAATGTGTGCACTCAACTTCCAGAATTAAACACGTGTGTGGATTCAGCAGTCTGCAAACACTTTCTCTGCAGAGTCCCAAAACAGGCGTTTTCAGCCCTTTACCGGCATATGGAAGAAACAACAGTAAGCACAGGGAAATACCTGCTTCTAAATCCAAAACGCAGCTATCTAACAGAACGGTTGTCAATGTGTGCACTCAACTTCCAGAGTTAAACCCGTGTGTGGATTCAGCAGTCTGCAAACACTTTCTCTGCAGAGTCCCAAAACAGGCGTTTTCAGCCCATTACCGGCATATGGAAGAAACAACAGTAAGCACAGGGAATTATCTGCTTCTAAATCCAAAACGCAGCTATCTAAATGAACGGTTGTCAATGTGTGCACTCAACTTCCAGAGTTAAACCCGTGTGTGGATTCCGCAGTCTGCAAACACTTTCTCTGCAGAGTCCCAAAACAGGCGTTTTCAGCCCATTACCGGCATATCGAAGAAACAGCAGTAAGCACAGGGAAATATCTGCTTCTAAATCCAAAGCGCAGCTATCTAACAGAATGGTTGTCAATGTGTGCACTCAACTTCCAGAGTTAAACCCGTGTGTGGATTCAGCAGTCTGCAAACACTTTCTCTACAGAGTCCCAAAACAGGCGTTTTCAGCCCATTACCGGCATATGGAAGAAACAGCAGTAAGCACAGGGAAATATCTGCTTCTAAATTGAAAATGCAGCTATCTAACAGAACGGTTGTCAATGTGTGCACTCAACTTCCGGAGTTAAACCCGTGTGTGGATTCAGCAGTCTGCAAACACTTTATCTGCAGAGTCCCAAAACAGGCGTTTTCAGCCAATTACCGGCATATGGAAGAAACAGCAGTAAGCACAGGGAAATATCTGCTTCTAAATCCAAAACGCAGCTATCTAACAGAACGGTTGTCAATGTGTGCACTCAACTTCCAGAGTTAAACCCGTGTGTGGATTCAGCAGTCTGCAAACACTTTCTCTGCAGAGTCCCAAAACAGGCGTTTTCAGCCCATTACCGGCATATGGAAGAAACAGCAGTAAGCACAGGGAAATATCTGCTTCTAAATCCAAAACGCAGCTATCTAACAGAACGGTTGTCAATGTGTGCACTCAACTTCCAGAGTTAAACCCGTGTGTGGATTCCGCAGTCTGCAAACACTTTCTCTGCAGAGTCCCAAAACAGGCGTTTTCAGCCCATTACCGGCATATGGAAGAAACAGCAGTAAGCACAGGGAAATATCTGCTTCTAAATTCAAAACGCAGCTATCTAACAGAACGGTTGTCAATGTGTGCACTCAACTTCCAGAGTTAAACCCGTGTGTGGATTCCGCAGTCTGCAAACACTTTCTGTGCAGAGTCCCAAAACAGGCGTTTTCAGCCCATTACCGGCATATGGAAGAAACAGCAGTAAGCACAGGGAAATATCTGCTTCTAAATCCAAAGCGCAGCTATCTAACAGAACGGTTGTCAATGTGTGCTCTCAACGTCCAGAGTTAAACCCGTGTGTGGATTCAGCAGTCTGCAAACACTTTCTCTACAGAGTCCCAAAACAGGCGTTTTCAGCCCATTACCGGCATATGGAAGAAACAGCAGTAAGCACAGGGAAATATCTGCTTCTAAATTCAAAACGCAGCTATCTAACAGAACGGTTGTCAATGTGTGCACTCAACTTCCAGAATTAAACACGTGTGTGGATTCAGCAGTCTGCAAACACTTTCTCTGCAGAGTCCCAAAACAGGCGTTTTCAGCCCATTACCGGCATATGGAAGAAAATGCAGTAAGCACAGGGAAATATCTGCTTCTAAATCCAAAACGCAGCTATCTAACAGAACGGTTGTCAATGTGTGCACTCAACTTCCAGAGTTAAACCCGTGTGTGGATTCAGAAGTCTGCAAACACTTTCTCTGCAGACTCCCAAAACAGGCGTTTTCAGCCCATTACCGGCATATGGAAGAAACAGCAGTAAGCACAGGGAAATTTCTGCTTCTAAATCCAAAACGCAGCTATCTAACAGAACGGTTGTCAATGTGTGCACTCAACTTCCAGAGTTAAACCCGTGTGTGGATTCCGCAGTCTGCAAACACTTTCTCTGCAGAGTCCCAAAACAGGCGTTTTCAGCCCATTACCGGCATATGGAAGAAACAACAGTAAGCACAGGGAAATATCTGCTTCTAAATCCAAAACGCAGCTATCTAAATGAACGGTTGTCAATGTGTGCACTCAACTTCCAGAGTCAAACCCGTGTGTGGATTCCGCAGTCTGCAAACACTTTCTCTGCAGAGTCCCAAAACAGGCGTTTTCAGCCCATTACCGGCATATGGAAGAAACAGCAGTAAGCACAGGGAAATATCTGCTTCTAAATCCAAAATGCAGCTATCTAACAGAACGGTTGTCAATGTGTGCACTCAACTTCCAGAATTAAACACGTGTGTGGATTCAGCAGTCTGCAAACACTTTCTCTGCAGAGTCCCAAAACAGGCGTTTTCAGCCCTTTACCGGCATATGGAAGAAACAACAGTAAGCACAGGGAAATACCTGCTTCTAAATCCAAAACGCAGCTATCTAACAGAACGGTTGTCAATGTGTGCACTCAACTTCCAGAGTTAAACCCGTGTGTGGATTCCGCAGTCTGCAAACACTTTCTCTGCAGAGTCCCAAAACAGGCGTTTTCAGCCCATTACCGGCATATCGAAGAAACAGCAGTAAGCACAGGGAAATATCTGCTTCTAAATTCAAAATGCAGCTATCTAACAGAACGGTTGTCAACTTCCGGAGTTAAACCCGTGTGTGGATTCAGCAGTCTGCAAACACTTTATCTGCAGAGTCCCAAAACAGGCGTTTTCAGCCAATTACCGGCATATGGAAGAAACAGCAGTAAGCACAGGGAAATATCTGCTTCTAAATCCAAAACGCAGCTATCTAACAGAACGGTTGTCAATGTGTGCACTCAACTTCCAGAGTTAAACCCGTGTGTGGATTCAGCAGTCTGCAAACACTTTCTCTGCAGAGTCCCAAAACAGGCGTTTTCAGCCCATTACCGGCCTATGGAAGAAACAGCAGTAAGCACAGGGAAATATCTGCTTCTAAATTCAAAACGCAGCTATCTAACAGAACGGTTGTCAATGTGTGCACTCAACTTCCAGAGTTAAACCCGTGTGTGGATTCAGCAGTCTGCAAAAACTTTCTCTGCAGAGTCCCAAAACAGGCGTTTTCAGCCCATTACCGGCATATGGAAGAAACAGCAGTAAGCACAGGGAAATATCTGCTTCTAAATCCAAAACGCAGCTATCTAACAGAACGGTTGTCAACGTGTGCACTCAACTTCCAGAGTTAAACCCGTGTGTGGATTCAGCAGTCTGCAAACACTTTCTCTGCAGAGTCCCAAAACAGGCGTTTTCAGCCCATTACCGGCATATGGAAGAAACAGCAGTAAGCACAGGGAAATATCTGCTTCTAAATCCAAAAGGCAGCTATCTAACAGAACGGTTGTCAACGTGTGCACTCAACTTCCAGAGTTAAACCCGTGTGTGGATTCAGCAGTCTGCAAACACTTTGTCTGCAGAGTCCCAAAACATGCGTTTTCAGCCTATTACCGGCATATGGATGAAACAGCAGTAAGCCCAGGGAAACATCTGTTTCTAAATCCAAAACGCAGCTATCTAACAGAACGGTTGTCAATGTGTGCACTCAACTTCCAGAGTTAAACCCGTGTGTGGATTCCGCAGTCTGCAAACACTTTCTCTGCAGAGTCCCAAAACAGGCATTTTCAGCCCATTACCGGCATAAGGAAGAAATAGCAGTAAGCACAGGGAAATATCTGGTTCTAAATTCAAAACGCAGCTATCTAACAGAACGGTTGTCAATGTGTGCACTCAACTTCCAGAATTAAACACGTGTGTGGATTCAGCAGTCTGCAAACACTTTCTCTGCAGAGTCCCAAAACAGGCGTTTTCAGCCCATTACCGGCATATGGAAGAAAATGCAGTAAGCACAGGCAAATATCTGCTTCTAAATCCAAAACGCAGCTATCTAACAGAACGGTTGTCAATGTGTGCACTCAACTTCCAGAGTTAAACCCGTGTGTGGATTCAGCAGTCTGCAAACACTTTCTCTGCAGAGTCCCAAAACAGGCGTTTTCAGCCCATTACCGGCATATGGAAGAAACAGCAGTAAGCACAGGGAAATATCTGCTTCTAAATCCAAAACGCAGCTATGTAACAGAACGGTTGTCAATGTGTGCACTCAACTTCCAGAGTTAAACCCGTGTGTGGATTCCGCAGTCTGCAAACACTTTCTCTGCAGAGTCCCAAAACAGGCGTTTTCAGCCCATTACCGGCATATGGAAGAAACAGCAGTAAGCACAGGGAAATATCTGCTTCTAAATCCAAAACGCAGCTATCTAACAGAACGGTTGTCAATGTGTGCACTCAACTTCCAGAGTTAAACCCGTGTGTGGATTCCGCAGTCTGCAAACACTTTCTCTGCAGAGTCCCAAAACAGGCGTTTTCAGCCCATTACCGGCATATGGAAGAAACAGCAGTAAGCACAGGGAAATATCTGCTTCTAAATCCAAAACGCAGCTATCTAACAGAACGGTTGTCAATGTGTGCACTCAACTTCCAGAGTTAAACCCGTGTGTGGATTCAGCAGTCTGCAAACACTTTCTCTGCAGAGTCCCAAAACAGGCGTTTTCAGCCCATTACCGGCATAGGGAAGAAAGAGCAGTAAGCTCAGGGAAATATCTGCTTCTAAATCCAAAACGCAGCTATCTAACAGAACGGTTGTCAATGTGTGCACTCAACTTACAGATTTAAACCCGTGTGTGGATTCAGCAGTCTGCAAACACTTTCTCTGCAGAGTCCCAAAACAGGCGTTTTCAGCCCATTACCGGCATATGGAAGAAACAGCAGTAAGCACTGGGAAATATCCGCTTCTAAATCCAAAACGCAGCTATCTAAAAGAACGGTTGTCAATGTGTGCACTCAACTTCCAGAATTAAACCCGTGTGTGGATTCAGCAGTCTGCAAACACTTTCTCTGCAGAGTCCCAATTCAGGGGTTCTCAACCCATTACCGGCATATGGAAGAAACAGCAGTAAGCACAGGGAAATATCTGCTTCTAAATCCAAAACGCAGCTATCTAACAGAACGGTTGTCAATGTGTGCACTCAACTTCCAGAGTTAAACCCGTGTGTGGTTTCCGCAGTCTGCAAACACTTTCTCTGCAGAGTCCCAAAACAGGCGTTTTCAGCCCATTACCGGCATATGGAAGAAACAGCAGTAAGCACAGGGAAATATCTGCTTCTAAATCCAAAACGCAGCTATCTAACAGAACGGTTGTCAATGTGTGCACTCAACTTCCAGAGTTAAACCCGTGTGTGGATTCAGCAGTCTGCAAACACTTTCTCTGCAGAGTCCCAAAACAGGCGTTTTCAGCCCATTACCGGCATATGGAAGAAACAGCAGTAAGCACAGGGAAATATCTGCTTCTAAATTCAAAACGCAGCTATCTAACAGAACGGTTGTCAATGTGTGCACTCAACTTCCAGAGTTAAACCCGTGTGTGGATTCAGCAGTCTGCAAAAACTTTCTCTGCAGAGTCCCAAAACAGGCGTTTTCAGCCCATTACCGGCATATGGAAGAAACAGCAGTAAGCACAGGGAAATATCTGCTTCTAAATCCAAAACGCAGCTATCTAACAGAACGGTTGTCAACGTGTGCACTCAACTTCCAGAGTTAAACCCGTGTGTGGATTCAGCAGTCTGCAAACACTTTCTCTGCAGAGTCCCAAAACAGGCGTTTTCAGCCCATTACCGGCATATGGAAGAAACAGCAGTAAGCACAGGGAAATATCTGCTTCTAAATCCAAAACGCAGCTATCTAACAGAACGGTTGTCAATGTGTGCACTCAACTTCCAGAGTTAAACCCGTGTGTGGATTCAGCAGTCTGCAAACACTTTCTCTGCAGAGTCCCAAAACATGCGTTTTCAGCCTATTACCGGCATATGGATGAAACAGCAGTAAGCACAGGGAAATATCTGTTTCTAAATCCAAAACGCAGCTATCTAACAGAACGGTTGTCAATGTGTGCACTCAACTTCCAGAGTTAAACCCGTGTGTGGATTCCGCAGTCTGCAAACACTTTCTCTGCAGAGTCCCAAAACAGGCATTTTCAGCCCATTACCGGCATAAGGAAGAAACAGCAGTAAGCACAGGGAAATATCTGGTTCTAAATTCAAAACGCAGCTATCTAACAGAACGGTTGTCAATGTGTGCACTCAACTTCCAGAATTAAACACGTGTGTGGATTCAGCAGTCTGCAAACACTTTCTCTGCAGAGTCCCAAAACAGGCGTTTTCAGCCCATTACCGGCATATGGAAGAAAATGCAGTAAGCACAGGCAAATATCTGCTTCTAAATCCAAAACGCAGCTATCTAACAGAACGGTTGTCAATGTGTGCACTCAACTTCCAGAGTTAAACCCGTGTGTGGATTCAGCAGTCTGCAAACACTTTCTCTGCAGAGTCCCAAAACAGGCGTTTTCAGCCCATTACCGGCATATGGAAGAAACAGCAGTAAGCACAGGGAAATATCTGCTTCTAAATCCAAAACGCAGCTATGTAACAGAACGGTTGTCAATGTGTGCACTCAACTTCCAGAGTTAAACCCGTGTGTGGATTCCGCAGTCTGCAAACACTTTCTCTGCAGAGTCCCAAAACAGGCGTTTTCAGCCCATTACCGGCATATGGAAGAAACAGCAGTAAGCACAGGGAAATATCTGCTTCTAAATCCAAAACGCAGCTATCTAACAGAACGGTTGTCAATGTGTGCACTCAACTTCCAGAGTTAAACCCGTGTGTGGATTCAGCAGTCTGCAAAAACTTTCTCTGCAGAGTCCCAAAACAGGCGTTTTCAGCCCATTACCGGCATATGGAAGAAACAGCAGTAAGCACAGGGAAATATCTGCTTCTAAATCCAAAACGCAGCTATCTAACAGAACGGTTTTCAACGTGTGCACTCAACTTCCAGAGTTAAACCCGTGTGTGGATTCAGCAGTCTGCAAACACTTTCTCTGCAGAGTCCCAAAACAGGCGTTTTCAGCCCATTACCGGCATATGGAAGAAACAGCAGTAAGCACAGGGAAATATCTGCTTCTAAATCCAAAACGCAGCTATCTAACAGAACGGTTGTCAATGTGTGCACTCAACTTCCAGAGTTAAACCCGTGTGTGGATTCAGCAGTCTGCAAACACTTTCTCTGCAGAGTCCCAAAACATGCGTTTTCAGCCCATTACCGGCATATGGAAGAAACAGCAGTAAGCACAGGGAAATATCTGCTTCTAAATTCAAAACGCAGCTATCTAACAGAACGGTTGTCAATGTGTGCACTCAACTTCCAGAGTTAAACCCGTGTGTGGATTCAGCAGTCTGCAAACACTTTCTCTGCAGAGTCCCAAAACAGGCGTTTTCAGCCCATTACTGGCATATGGAAGAAACAGCAGTAAGCACAGTGAAATATCTGCTTCTAAATCCAAAACGCAGCTATCTAACAGAACGGTTGTCAATGTGTGCACTCAACTTCCAGAGTTAAACCCGAGTGTGGATTCCGCAGTCTGCATACACTTTCTCTGCAGAGTCCCAAAACAGGCGTTTTCAGCCCATTACCGGCATATGGAAGAAACAGCAGTAAGCACAGGGAAATATCTGGTTCTAAATCCAAAACGCAGCTATCTAACAGAACGGTTGTCAATGTGTGCACTCAACTTCCAGAGTTAAACCCGTGTGTGGATTCAGCAGTCTGCAAACACTTTCTCTGCAGAGTCCCAAAACATGCGTTTTCAGCCTATTACCGGCATATGGATGAAACAGCAGTAAGCACAGGGAAATATCTGTTTCTAAATCCAAAACGCAGCTATCTAACAGAACGGTTGTCAATGTGTGCACTCAACTTCCAGAGTTAAACCCGTGTGTGGATTCCGCAGTCTGCAAACACTTTCTCTGCAGAGTCCCAAAACAGGCATTTTCAGCCCATTACCGGCATAAGGAAGAAACAGCAGTAAGCACAGGGAAATATCTGGTTCTAAATTCAAAACGCAGCTATCTAACAGAACGGTTGTCAATGTGTGCACTCAACTTCCAGAATTAAACACGTGTGTGGATTCAGCAGTCTTCAAACACTTTCTCTGCAGAGTCCCAAAACAGGCGTTTTCAGCCCATTACCGGCATATGGAAGAAAATGCAGTAAGCACAGGGAAATATCTGCTTCTAAATCCAAAACGCAGCTATCTAACAGAACGGTTGTCAATGTGTGCACTCAACTTCCAGAGTTAAACCCGTGTGTGGATTCAGCAGTCTGCAAACACTTTCTCTGCAGAGTCCCAAAACAGGCGTTTTCAGCCCATTACCGGCATATGGAAGAAACAGCAGTAAGCACAGGGAAATATCTGCTTCTAAATCCAAAACGCAGCTATGTAACAGAACGGTTGTCAATGTGTGCACTCAACTTCCAGAGTTAAACCCGTGTGTGGATTCCGCAGTCTGCAAACACTTTCTCTGCAGAGTCCCAAAACAGGCGTTTTCAGCCCATTACCGGCATATGGAAGAAACAGCAGTAAGCACAGGGAAATATCTGCTTCTAAATCCAAAACGCAGCTATCTAACAGAACGGTTGTCAATGTGTGCACTCAACTTCCAGAGTTAAACCCGTGTGTGGATTCCGCAGTCTGCAAACACTTTCTCTGCAGAGTCCCAAAACAGGCGTTTTCAGCCCATTACTGGCATATGGAAGAAACAGCAGTAAGCACAGGGAAATATCTGCTTCTAAATCCAAAACACAGCTATCTAACAGAACGGTTGTCAATGTGTGCACTCAACTTCCAGAGTTAAACCCGTGTGTGGATTCAGCAGTCTGCAAACACTTTCTCTGCAGAGTCCCAAAACAGGCGTTTTCAGCCCATTACCGGCATAGGGAAGAAAGAGCAGTAAGCTCAGGGAAATATCTGCTTCTAAATCCAAAACGCAGCTATCTAACAGAACGGTTGTCAATGTGTGCACTCAACTTACAGATTTAAACCCGTGTGTGGATTCAGCAGTCTGCAAACACTTTCTCTGCAGAGTCCCAAAACAGGCGTTTTCAGCCCATTACCGGCATATGGAAGAAACAGCAGTAAGCACTGGGAAATATCCGCTTCTAAATCCAAAACGCAGCTATCTAAAAGAACGGTTGTCAATGTGTGCACTCAACTTCCAGAATTAAACCCGTGTGTGGATTCAGCAGTCTGCAAACACTTTCTCTGCAGAGTCCCAATTCAGGGGTTCTCAACCCATTACCGGCATATGGAAGAAACAGCAGTAAGCACAGGGAAATATCTGCTTCTAAATCCAAAACGCAGCTATCTAACAGAACGGTTGTCAATGTGTGCACTCAACTTCCAGAGTTAAACCCGTGTGTGGATTCCGCAGTCTGCAAACACTTTCTCTGCAGAGTCCCAAAACAGGCGTTTTCAGCCCATTACCGGCATATGGAAGAAACAGCAGTAAGCACAGGGAAATATCTGCTTCTAAATCCAAAACGCAGCTATCTAACAGAACGGTTGTCAGTGTGTGCACTCAACTTCCAGAGTTAAACCCGTGTGTGGATTCAGCAGTCTGCAAACACTTTCTCTACAGAGTCCCAAAACAGGCATTTTCAGCCCATTACCGGCATAAGGAAGAAACAGCAGTAAGCACAGGGAAATATCTGGTTCTAAATTCAAAACGCAGCTTTCTAACAGAACGGTTGTCAACGTGTGCACTCAACTTCCAGAATTAAACACGTGTGTGGATTCAGCAGTCTGCAAACACTTTCTCTGCAGAGTCCCAAAACAGGCGTTTTCAGCCCATTACCGGCATATGGAAGAAAATGCAGTAAGCACAGGGAAATATCTGCTTCTAAATCCAAAACGCAGCTATCTAACAGAACGGTTGTCAATGTGTGCACTCAACTTCCAGAGTTAAACCCGTGTGTGGATTCAGCAGTCTGCAAACACTTTCTCTGCAGAGTCCCAAAACAGGCGTTTTCAGCCCATTACCGGCATATAGAAGAAACAGCAGTAAGCACAGGGAAATATCTGCTTCTAAGTCCAAAACGCAGCTATCTAACAGAACGGTTTTCAATGTGTGCACTCATCTTCCAGAGTTAAACCCGTATGTGGATTCCGCAGTCTGCAAACACTTTCTCTGCAGAGTCCCAAAACAGGCGTTTTCAGCCCATTACCGGCATATGGAAGAAACAGCAGTAAGCACAGGGAAATATCTGCTTCTAAATCCAAAACGCAGCCATCTAACAGAACGGTTGTCAATGTGTGCACTCAACTTCCAGAGTTAAACCCGTGTGTGGATTCAGCAGTCTGCAAACACTTTCTCTGCAGAGTCCCAAAACAGGCGTTTTCAGCCCATTACCGGCATATGGAAGAAACAGCAGTAAGCACAGGGAAATATCTGCTTCTAAATCCAAAACGCAGCTATCTAACAGAAAGGTTGTCAATGTGTGCACTCAACTTCCAGAGTTAAACCCGTGTGTGGATTCAGCAGTCTGCAAACACTTTCTCTGCAGAGTCCCAAAACAGGCATTTTCAGCCCATTACCGGCATAAGGAAGAAACAGCAGTAAGCACAGGGAAATATCTGGTTCTAAATTCAAAACACAGCTATCTAACAGAACGGTTGTCAATGTGTGCACTCAACTTCCAGAATTAAACTCGTGTGTGGATTCAGCAGTCTGCAAACACTTTCTCTGCAGAGTCCCAAAACAGGTGTTTTCAGCCCATTACCGGCATATGGAAGAAAATGCAGTAAGCACAGGGAAATATCTGCTTCTAAATCCAAAACACAGCCATCTAACAGAACGGTTGTCAATGTGTGCACTCAACTTCCAGAGTTAAACCCGTGTGTGGATTCCGCAGTCTGCAAACACTTTCTCTGCAGAGTCCCAAAACAGGCGTTTTCAGCCCTTTACCGGCATATGGAAGAAACAGCAGTAAGCACAGGGAAATACCTGCTTCTAAATCCAAAACGCAGCTATCTAACAGAACGGTTGTCAATGTGTGCACTCAACTTCCATAGTTAAACCCGTGTGTGCATTCAGCAGTCTGCAAACACTTTCTCTGCAGAGTCCCAAAACAGGCGTTTTCAGCCCATTACTGGCATAAGGAAGAAACAGCAGTAAGCACAGTGAAATATCTGCTTCTAAATCCAAAACGCAGCTATCTAACAGAACGGTTGTCAATGTGTGCACTCAACTTCCAGAGTTAAACCCATGTGTGGATTCAGCAGTCTGCAAACACTTTATCTGCAGAGTCCCAAAACAGGCGTTTTCAGCCCATTACCGGCATATGGAAGAAACAGCAGTAAGCACAGGGAAATATCTGCTTCTAAATCCAAAACGCAGTTATGTAACAGAACGGTTGTCAATGTGTGCACTCAACTTCCAGAGTTAAACCCGTGTGTGGATTCCGCAGTCTGCAAACACTTTCTCTGCAGAGTCCCAAAACAGGCGTTTTCAGCCCATTACCGGCATATGGAAGAAACAGCAGTAAGCACAGGGAAATATCTGCTTCTGAATCCAAAACACAGCCATCTAACAGAACGGTTGTCAATGTGTGCACTCAACTTCCAGAGTTAAACCCGTGTGTGGATTCCGCAGTCTGCAAACACTTTCTCTGCAGAGTCCCAAAACAGGCGTTTTCAGCCCATTACCGGCATATGGAAGAAACAGCAGTAAGCACAGGGAAATATCTGCTTCTAAATCCAAAACGCAGCTATCTAACAGAACGGTTGTCAATTTGTGCACTCAACTTCCAGAGTTAAACCCGTGTGTGGATTCAGCAGTCTGCAAACACTTTCTCTGCAGAGTCCCAAAACAGGCGTTTTCAGCCCATTACCGGCATATGGAAGAAACAGCAGTAAGCACAGGGAAATATCTGCTTCTAAATCCAAAACGCAGCTATCTAACAGAACGGTTGTCAATGGGTGCACTCAACTTCCAGAGTTAAACCCGTGTGTGGATTCCGCAGTCTGCAAACACTTTCTCTGCAGAGTCCCAAAACAGGCGTTTTCAGCCCATTACCGGCATATGGAAGAAACAGCAGTAAGCACAGGGAAATATCTGCTTCTAAATCCAAAACGCAGCTATCTAACAGAATGGTTGTCAATGTGTGCACTCAACTTCCAGAGTTAAACCCGTGTGTGGATTCAGCAGTCTGCAAACACTTTCTCTGCAGAGTCCCAAAACAGGCGTTTTCAGCCCATTACCGGCATAGGGAAGAAAGAGCAGTAAGCTCAGGGAAATATCTGCTTCTAAATCCAAAACGCAGCTATCTAACAGAACGGTTGTCAACGTGCGCACTCAACTTCCAGAGTTAAACCCGTGTGTGGATTCCGCAGTCTGCAAACACTTTCTCTGCAGAGTCCCAAAACAGGCGTTTTCAGCCCATTACCGGCATATGGAAGAAACAGCAGTAAGCACAGGGAAATATCTGCTTCTAAATCCAAAACGCAGCTATCTAACAGAACGGTTGTCAATGTGTGCACTCAACTTCCAGAGTTAAAACCGTGTGTGGATTCAGCAGTCTGCAAACACTTTCTCTACAGAGTCCCAAAACAGGCATTTTCAGCCCATTACCGGCATAAGGAAGAAACAGCAGTAAGCACAGGGAAATATCTGGTTCTAAATTCAAAACGCAGCTATCTAACAGAACGGTTGTCAATGTGTGCACTCAACTTCCAGAATTAAACCCGTGTGTGGATTCAGCAGTCTGCAAACACTTTCTCTGCAGAGTCCCAAAACAGGCGTTTTCAGCCCATTACCGGCATATGGAAGAAAATGCAGTAAGCACAGGGAAATATCTGCTTCTAAATCCACAAAGCAGCCATCTAACAGAACGGTTGTCAATGTGTGCACTCAACTTCCAGAGTTAAACCCGTGTGTGGATTCCGCAGTCTGCAAACACTTTCTCTGCAGAGTCCCAAAACAGGCGTTTTCAGCCCATTACCGGCATATGGAAGAAACAGCAGTAAGCACAGGGAAATATCTGCTTCTAAATCCAAAACGCAGCTATCTAACAGAACGGTTGTCAGTGTGTGCACTCAACTTCCAGAGTTAAACCCGTGTGTGGATTCAGCAGTCTGCAAACACTTTCTCTACAGAGTCCCAAAACAGGCATTTTCAGCCCATTACCGGTATAAGGAAGAAACAGCAGTAAGCACAGGGAAATATCTGGTTCTAAATTCAAAACGCAGCTATCTAACAGAACGGTTGTCAATGTGTGCACCCAACTTCCAGAATTAAACACGTGTGTGGATTCAGCAGTCTGCAAACACTTTCTCTGCAGAGTCCCAAAACAGGCGTTTTCAGCCCATTACCGGCATATGGAAGAAAATGCAGTAAGCACAGGGAAATATCTGCTTCTAAATCCAAAACGCAGCTATCTAACAGAACGGTTGTCAATGTGTGCACTCAACTTCCAGAGTTAAACCCGTGTGTGGATTCAGCAGTCTGCAAACACTTTCTCTGCAGAGTCCCAAAACAGGCGTTTTCAGCCCATTACCGGCATATAGAAGAAACAGCAGTAAGCACAGGGAAATATCTGCTTCTAAGTCCAAAACGCAGCTATCTAACAGAACGGTTGTCAATGTGTGCACTCAACTTCCAGAGTTAAACCCGTGTGTGGATTCCGCAGTCTGCAAACACTTTCTCTGCAGAGTCCCAAAACAGGCGTTTTCAGCCCATTACCGGCATATGGAAGAAACAGCAGTAAGCACAGGGAAATATCTGCTTCTAAATCCAAAACGCAGCCATCTAACAGAACGGTTGTCAATGTGTGCACTCAACTTCCAGAGTTAAACCCGTGTGTGGATTCCGCAGTCTGCAAACACTTTCTCTGCAGAGTCCCAAAACAGGCGTTTTCAGCCCATTACCGGCATATGGAAGAAACAGCAGTAAGCACAGGGAAATATCTGCTTCTAAATCCAAAACGCAGGTATCTAACAGAAAGGTTGTCAATGTGTGCACTCAACTTCCAGAGTTAAACCCGTGTGTGGATTCCGCAGTCTGCAAACACTTTCTCTGCAGAGTCCCAATACAGGCGTTTTCAGCCCATTACCGGCATATGGAAGAAACAGCAGTAAGCACAGGGAAATATCTGCTTCTAAATCCAAAACGCAGCTATCTAACAGAACGGTTGTCAATGTGTGCACTCAACTTCCAGAGTTAAACCCGTGTGTGGATTCAGCAGTCTGCAAACACTTTCTCTACAGAGTCCCAAAACAGGCATTTTCAGCCCATTACCGGCATATGGAAGAAACAGCAGTAAGCACAGGGAAATATCTGGTTCTAAATTCAAAAGGCAGCTATCTAACAGAACGGTTGTCAATGTGTGCACTCAACTTCCAGAATTAAACACGTGTGTGGATTCAGCAGTCTGCAAACACTTTCTCTGCAGAGTCCCAAAACAGGTGTTTTCAGCCCATTACCGGCATATGGAAGAAAATGCAGTAAGCACAGGGAAATATCTGCTTCTAAATCCAAAACACAGCCATCTAACAGAACGGTTGTCAATGTGTGCACTCAACTTCCAGAGTTAAACCCGTGTGTGGATTCCGCAGTCTGCAAACACTTTCTCTGCAGAGTCCCAAAACAGGCGTTTTCAGCCCATTACCGGCATATGGAAGAAACAGCAGTAAGCACAGGGAAATATCTGCTTCTAAATCCAAAACGCAGCTATCTAACAGAACGGTTGTCAATGTGTGCACTCAACTTCCAGAGTTAAACCCGTGTGTGGATTCAGCAGTCTGCAAACACTTTCTCTGCAGAGTCCCAAAACAGGCGTTTTCAGCCCATTACCGGCATATGGAAGAAACAGCAGTAAGCACAGGGAAATATCTGCTTCTAAATCCAAAACGCAGCTATCTAACAGAACGGTTGTCAATGTGTGCACTCAACTTCCAGAGTTAAACCCGTGTGTGAATTCAGCAGTCTGCAAACACTTTCTCTGCAGAGTCCCAAAACAGGCGTTTTCAGCCCATTACCGGCATATGGAAGAAAACGCAGTAAGCACAGGGAAATATCTGCTTCTAAATCCAAAACGCAGCTATCTAACAGAACGGTTGTCAATGTGTGCACTCAACTTCCAGAGTTAAACCCGTGTGTGGATTCAGCAGTCTGCAAACACTTTCTCTGCAGAGTCCCAAAACAGGCGTTTTCAGCCCATTACCGGCATATGGAAGAAACAGCAGTAAGCACAGGGAAATATCTGCTTCTAAATCCAAAACGCAGCTATCTAACAGAACGGTTGTCAATGTGTGCACTCAACTTCCAGAGTTAAACCCGTGTGTGGATTCCGCAGTCTGCAAATACTTTCTCTGCAGAGTCCCAAAACAGGCGTTTTCAGCCCATTACCGGCATATGGAAGAAACAGCAGTAAGCACAGGGAAATATCTGCTTCTAAATCCAAAACGCAGCTATCTAACAGAACGGTTGTCAATGTGTGCACTCAACTTCCATAGTTAAACCCGTGTGTGCATTCAGCAGTCTGCAAACACTTTCTCTGCAGAGTCCCAAAACAGGCGTTTTCAGCCCATTACTGGCATATGGAAGAAACAGCAGTAAGCACAGTGAAATATCTGCTTCTAAATCCAAAACGCAGCTATCTAACAGAACGGTTGTCAATGTGTGCACTCAACTTCCAGAGTTAAACCCATGTGTGGATTCAGCAGTCTGCAAACACTTTCTCTGCAGAGTCCCAAAACAGGCGTTTTCAGCCCATTACCGGCATATGGAAGAAACAGCAGTAAGCACAGGGAAATATCTGCTTCTAAATCCAAAACGCAGCTATCTAACAGAACGGTTGTCAATGTGTGCACTCAATTTCCAGAGTTAAACCCGTGTGTGGATTCCGCAGTCTGCAAACACTTTCTCTGCAGAGTCCCAAAACAGGCGTTTTCAGCCCATTACCGGCATATGGAAGAAACAGCAGTAAGCACAGGGAAATATCTGCTTCTGAATCCAAAACACAGCCATCTAAAAGAACGGTTGTCAATGTGTGCACTCAACTTCCAGAGTTAAACCCGTGTGTGGATTCCGCAGTCTGCAAACACTTTCTCTGCAGAGTCCCAAAACAGGCGTTTTCAGCCCATTACCGGCATATGGAAGAAACAGCAGTAAGCACAGGGAAATATCTGCTTCTAAATCCAAAACGCAGCTATCTAACAGAACGGTTGTCAATGTGTGCACTCAACTTCCAGAGTTAAACCCGTGTGTGGATTCAGCAGTCTGCAAACACTTTCTCTGCAGAGTCCCAAAACAGGCGTTTTCAGCCCATTACCGGCATATGGAAGAAACAGCAGTAAGCACAGGGAAATATCTGCTTCTAAATCCAAAACGCAGCTATCTAACAGAACGGTTGTCAATGTGTGCACTCAACTTCCAGAGTTAAACCCGTGTGTGGATTCCGCAGTCTGCAAACACTTTCTCTGCAGAGTCCCAAAACAGGCGTTTTCAGCCCATTACCGGCATATTGAAGAAACAGCAGTAAGCACAGGGAAATATCTGCTTCTAAATCCAAAACGCAGCTATCTAACAGAATGGTTGTCAATGTGTGCACTCAACTTCCAGAGTTAAACCCGTGTGGATTCAGCAGTCTGCAAACACTTTCTCTGCAGAGTCCCAAAACAGGCGTTTTCAGCCCATTACCGGCATAGGGAAGAAAGAGCAGTAAGCTCAGGGAAATATCTGCTTCTAAATCCAAAACGCAGCTATCTAACAGAACGGTTGTCAATGTGTGCACTCAACTTCCAGAGTTAAACCCGTGTGTGGATTCCGCAGTCTGCAAACACTTTCTCTGCAGAGTCCCAAAACAGGCGTTTTCAGCCCATTACCGGCATATGGAAGAAACAGCAGTAAGCACAGGGAAATATCTGCTTCTAAATCCAAAACGCAGCTATCTAACAGAACGGTTGTCAATGTGTGCACTCAACTTCCAGAGTTAAAACCGTGTGTGGATTCAGCAGTCTGCAAACACTTTCTCTACAGAGTCCCAAAACAGGCATTTTCAGCCCATTACCGGCATAAGGAAGAAACAGCAGTAAGCACAGGGAAATATCTGTTTCTAAATTCAAAACGCTGCTATCTAACAGAACGGTTGTCAATGTGTGCACTCAACTTCCAGAATTAAACACGTGTGTGGATTCAGCAGTCTGCAAACACTTTCTCTGCAGAGTCCCAAAACAGGCGTTTTCAGCCCATTACCGGCATATGGAAGAAACAGCAGTAAGCACAGGGAAATATCTGCTTCTAAATCCAAAACGCAGCTATCTAACAGAACGGTTGTCAATGTGTGCACTCAACTTCCAGAGTTAAACCCGTGTGTGGATTCCGCAGTCTGCAAACACTTTCTCTGCAGAGTCCCAAAACAGGCGTTTTCAGCCCATTACCGGCATATGGAAGAAACAGCAGTAAGCACAGGGAAATATCTGCTTCTAAATCCAAAACGCAGCTATCTAACAGAACGGTTGTCAATGTGTGCACTCAACTTCCAGAGTTAAACCCGTGTGTGGATTCCGCAGTCTGCAAACACTTTCTCTGCAGAGTCCCAAAACAGGCGTTTTCAGCCCATTACCGGCATATGGAAGAAACAGCAGCAAGCACAGGGAAATATCTGCTTCTAAATCCAAAACGCAGCTATCTAACAGAACGGTTGTCAATGTGTGCACTCAACTTCCAGAGTTAAACCCATGTGTGGATTCAGCAGTCTGCAAACACTTTCTCTGCAGAGTCCCCAAACAGGCGTTTTCAGTCCATTACCGGCATAGGGAAGAAAGAGCAGTAAGCTCAGGGAAATATCTGCTTCTAAATCCAAAACGCAGCTATCTAACAGAACGGTTTTCAATGTGTGCACTCAACTTACAGAGTTAAACCCGTGTGTGGATTCAGCAGTCTGCAAACACTTTCTCTGCAGAGTCCCAAAACAGGCGTTTTCAGCCCATTACCGGCATATGGAAGAAACAGCAGTAAGCACTGGGAAATATCCGCTTCTAAATCCAAAACGCAGCTATCTAAAAGAACGGTTGTCAATGTGTGCACTCAACTTCCAGAATTAAACCCGTGTGTGGATTCAGCAGTCTGCAAACACTTTCTCTGCAGAGTCCCAATTCAGGGGTTCTCAACCCATTACCGGCATATGGAAGAAACAGCAGTAAGCACAGGGAAATATCTGCTTCTAAATCCAAAACGCAGCTATCTAACAGAACGGTTGTCAATGTGTGCACTCAACTTCCAGAGTTAAACCCGTGTGTGGATTCCGCAGTCTGCAAACACTTTCTCTGCAGAGTCCCAAAACAGGCGTTTTCAGCCCATTACCGGCATATGGAAGAAACAGCAGTAAGCACAGGGAAATATCTGCTTCTAAATCCAAAACGCAGCTATCTAACAGAACGGTTGTCAGTGTGTGCACTCAGCTTCCAGAGTTAAACCCGTGTGTGGATTCAGCAGTCTGCAAACACTTTCTCTACAGAGTCCCAAAACAGGCATTTTCAGCCCTTTACCGGCATAAGGAAGAAACAGCAGTAAGCACAGGGAAATATCTGGTTCTAAATTCAAAACGCAGCTATCTAACAGAACGGTTGTCAATGTGTGCACTCAACTTCCAGAATTAAACACGTGTGTGGATTCAGCAGTCTGCAAACACTTTCTCTGCAGAGTCCCAAAACAGGCGTTTTCAGCCCATTACCGGCATATGGAAGAAAATGCAGTAAGCACAGGGAAATATCTGCTTCTAAATCCAAAACGCAGCTATCTAACAGAACGGTTGTCAATGTGTGCACTCAACTTCCAGAGTTAAACCCGTGTGTGGATTCAGCAGGCTTCAAACACTTTCTCTGCAGAGTCCCAAAACAGGCGTTTTCAGCCCATTACCGGCATATAGAAGAAACAGCAGTAAGCACAGGGAAATATCTGCTTCTAAGTCCAAAACGCAGCTATCTAACAGAACGGTTTTCAATGTGTGCACTCAACTTCCAGAGTTAAACCCGTGTGTGGATTCCGCAGTCTGCAAACACTTTCTCTGCAGAGTCCCAAAACAGGCGTTTTCAGCCCATTACCGGCATATGGAAGAAACAGCAGTAAGCACAGGGAAATATCTGCTTCTAAATCCAAAACGCAGCCATCTAACAGAACGGTTGTCAATGTGTGCACTCAACTTCCAGAGTTAAACCCGTGTGTGAATTCCGCAGTCTGCAAACACTTTCTCTGCAGAGTCCCAAAACAGGCGTTTTCAGCCCATTACCGGCATATGGAAGAAACAGCAGTAAGCACAGGGAAATATCTGCTTCTAAATCCAAAACGCAGCTATCTAACAGAAAGGTTGTCAATGTGTGCACTCAACTTCCAGAGTTAAACCCGTGTGTGGATTCCGCAGTCTGCAAACACTTTCTCTGCAGAGTCCCAAAACAGGCGTTTTCAGCCCATTACCGGCATATGGAAGAAACAGCAGTAAGCACAGGGAAATATCTGCTTCTAAATCCAAAACGCAGCTATCTAAATGAACGGTTGTCAATGTGTGCACTCAACTTCCAGAGTCAAACCCGTGTGTGGATTCCGCAGTCTGCAAACACTTTCTCTGCAGAGTCCCAAAACAGGCGTTTTCAGCCCATTACCGGCATATGGAAGAAACAGCAGTAAGCACAGGGAAATATCTGCTTCTAAATCCAAAATGCAGCTATCTAACAGAACGGTTGTCAATGTGTGCACTCAACTTCCAGAATTAAACACGTGTGTGGATTCAGCAGTCTGCAAACACTTTCTCTGCAGAGTCCCAAAACAGGCGTTTTCAGCCCATTACCGGCATATGGAAGAAACAACAGTAAGCACAGGGAAATACCTGCTTCTAAATCCAAAACGCAGCTATCTAACAGAACGGTTGTCAATGTGTGCACTCAACTTCCAGAGTTAAACCCGTGTGTGGATTCAGCAGTCTGCAAACACTTTCTCTGCAGAGTCCCAAAACAGGCGTTTTCAGCCCATTACCGGCATATGGAAGAAACAACAGTAAGCACAGGGAAATATCTGCTTCTAAATCCAAAACGCAGCTATCTAAATGATCGGTTGTCAATGTGTGCACTCAACTTCCAGAGTTAAACCCGTGTGTGGATTCCGCAGTCTGCAAACACTTTCTCTGCAGAGTCCCAAAACAGGCGTTTTCAGCCCATTACCGGCATATGGAAGAAACAGCAGTAAGCACAGGGAAATATCTGCTTCTAAATCCAAAGCGCAGCTATCTAACAGAATGGTTGTCAATGTGTGCACTCAACTTCCAGAGTTAAACCCGTGTGTGGATTCAGCAGTCTGCAAACACTTTCTCTACAGAGTCCCAAAACAGGCGTTTTCAGCCCATTACCGGCATATGGAAGAAACAGCAGTAAGCACAGGGAAATATCTGCTTCTAAATTCAAAACGCAGCTATCTAACAGAACGGTTGTCAATGTGTGCACTCAACTTCCAGAATTAAACACGTGTGTGGATTCAGCAGTCTGCAAACACTTTCTCTCCAGAGTCCCAAAACAGGCGTTTTCAGCCCATTACCGGCATATGGAAGAAACAGCAGTAAGCACAGGGAAATATCTGCTTCTAAATCCAAAACGCAGCTATCTAACAGAACGGTTGTCAATGTGTGCACTCAACTTCCAGAGTTAAACCCGTGTGTGGATTCAGAAGTCTGCAAACACTTTCTCTGCAGACTCCCAAAACAGGCGTTTTCAGCCCATTACCGGCATATGGAAGAAACAGCAGTAAGCACAGGGAAATTTCTGCTTCTAAATCCAAAACGCAGCTATCTAACAGAACGGTTGTCAATGTGTGCACTCAACTTCCAGAGTTAAACCCGTGTGTGGATTCCGCAGTCTGCAAACACTTTCTCTGCAGAGTCCCAAAACAGGCGTTTTCAGCCCATTACCGGCATATGGAAGAAACAACAGTAAGCACAGGGAAATATCTGCTTCTAAATCCAAAACGCAGCTATCTAAATGAACGGTTGTCAATGTGTGCACTCAACTTCCAGAGTCAAACCCGTGTGTGGATTCCGCAGTCTGCAAACACTTTCTCTGCAGAGTCCCAAAACAGGCGTTTTCAGCCCATTACCGGCATATGGAAGAAACAGCAGTAAGCACAGGGAAATATCTGCTTCTAAATCCAAAATGCAGCTATCTAACAGAACGGTTGTCAATGTGTGCACTCAACTTCCAGAATTAAACACGTGTGTGGATTCAGCAGTCTGCAAACACTTTCTCTGCAGAGTCCCAAAACAGGCGTTTTCAGCCCTTTACCGGCATATGGAAGAAACAACAGTAAGCACAGGGAAATACCTGCTTCTAAATCCAAAACGCAGCTATCTAACAGAACGGTTGTCAATGTGTGCACTCAACTTCCAGAGTTAAACCCGTGTGTGGATTCAGCAGTCTGCAAACACTTTCTCTGCAGAGTCCCAAAACAGGCGTTTTCAGCCCATTACCGGCATATGGAAGAAACAGCAGTAAGCACTGGGAAATATCCGCTTCTAAATCCAAAACGCAGCTATCTAAAAGAACGGATGTCAATGTGTGCACTCAACTTCCAGAATTAAACCCGTGTGTGGATTCAGCAGTCTGCAAACACTTTCTCTGCAGAGTCCCAATTCAGGGGTTCTCAACCCATTACCGGCATATGGAAGAAACAGCAGTAAGCACAGGGAAATATCTGCTTCTAAATCCAAAACGCAGCTATCTAACAGAACGGTTGTCAATGTGTGCACTCAACTTCCAGAGTTAAACCCGTGTGTGGATTCCGCAGTCTGCAAACACTTTCTCTGCAGAGTCCCAAAACAGGCGTTTTCAGCCCATTACCGGCATATGGAAGAAACAGCAGTAAGCACAGGGAAATATCTGCTTCTAAATCCAAAACGCAGCTATCTAACAGAACGGTTGTCAGTGTGTGCACTCAACTTCCAGAGTTAAACCCGTGTGTGGATTCAGCAGTCTGCAAACACTTTGTCTACATAGTCCCAAAACAGGCATTTTCAGCCCTTTACCGGCATAAGGAAGAAACAGCAGTAAGCACAGGGAAATATCTGGTTCTAAATTCAAAACGCAGCCATTTAACAGAACGGTTGTCAATGTGTGCACTCAACTTCCAGAATTAAACACGTGTGTGGATTCAGCAGTCTGCAAACACTTTCTCTGCAGAGTCCCAAAACAGGCGTTTTCAGCCCATTACCGGCATATGGAAGAAAATGCAGTAAGCACAGGGAAATATCTGCTTCTAAATACAAAACGCAGCTATCTAACAGAACGGTTGTCAATGTGTGCACTCAACTTCCAGAGTTAAAACCCGTGTGTGGATTCAGCAGGCTTCAAACACTTTCTCTGCAGAGTCCCAAAACAGGCGTTTTCAGTCCATTACCGGCATATAGAAGAAACAGCAGTAAGCACAGGGAAATATCTGCTTCTAAGTCCAAAAACGCAGCTATCTAACAGAACGGTTTTCAATGTGTGCACTCAACTTCCAGAGTTAAACCCGTGTGTGGATTCCGCAGTCTGCAAACACTTTCTCTGCAGAGTCCCAAAACAGGCGTTTTCAGCCCATTACCGGCATATGGAAGAAACAGCAGTAAGCACAGGGAAATATCTGCTTCTAAATCCAAAACGCAGCTATCTAACAGAACGGTTGTCAATGTGTGCACTCAACTTCCAGAGTTAAACCCGTGTGTGGATTCCGCAGTCTGCAAACACTTTCTCTGCAGAGTCCCAAAACAGGCGTTTTCAGCCCATTACCGGCATATGGAAGAAACAGCAGTAAGCACAGGGAAATATCTGCTTCTAAATCCAAAACGCAGCTATCTAACAGAAAGGTTGTCAATGTGTGCACTCAACTTCCAGAGTTAAACCCCGTGTGTGGATTCCGCAGTCTGCAAACACTTTCTCTGCAGAGTCCCAAAACAGGCGTTTTCAGCCCATTACCGGCATATGGAAGAAACAGCAGTAAGCACAGGGAAATATCTGCTTCTAAATCCAAAACGCAGCTATCTAAATGAACGGTTGTCAATGTGTGCACTCAACTTCCAGAGTCAAACCCGTGTGTGGATTCCGCAGTCTGCAAACACTTTCTCTGCAGAGTCCCAAAACAGGCGTTTTCAGCCCATTACCGGCATATGGAAGAAACAGCACTAAGCACAGGGAAATATCTGCTTCTAAATCCAAAACGCAGCTATCTAACAGAACGGTTGTCAATGTGTGCACTCAACTTCCAGAATTAAACACGTGTGTGGATTCAGCAGTCTGCAAACACTTTCTCTGCAGAGTCCCAAAACAGGCGTTTTCAGCCCATTACCGGCATATGGAAGAAACAACAGTAGGCACAGGGAAATACCTGCTTCTAAATCCAAAACGCAGCTATCTAACAGAACGGTTGTCAATGTGTGCACTCAACTTCCAGAGTTAAACCCGTGTGTGGATTCAGCAGTCTGCAAACACTTTCTCTGCATAGTCCCAAAACAGGCGTTTTCAGCCCATTACCGGCATATGGAAGAAACAACAGTAAGCACAGGGAAATATCTGCTTCTAAATCCAAAACGCAGCTATCTAAATGAACGGTTGTCAATGTGTGCACTCAACTTCCAGAGTTAAACCCGTGTGTGGATTCCGCAGTCTGCAAACACTTTCTCTGCAGAGTCCCAAAACAGGCGTTTTCAGCCCATTACCGGCATATGGAAGAAACAGCAGTAAGCACAGGGAAATATCTGCTTCTAAATCCAAAGCGCAGCTATCTAACAGAATGGTTGTCAATGTGTGCACTCAACGTCCAGAGTTAAACCCGTGTGTGGATTCAGCAGTCTGCAAACACTTTCTCTACAGAGTCCCAAAACAGGCGTTTTCAGCCCATTACCGGCATATGGAAGAAACAGCAGTAAGCACAGGGAAATATCTGCTTCTAAATTCAAAACGCAGCTATCTAACAGAACGGTTGTCAATGTGTGCACTCAACTTCCAGAATTAAACACGTGTGTGGATTCAGCAGTCTGCAAACACTTTCTCTGCAGAGTCCCCAAAACAGGCGTTTTCAGCCCATTACCGGCATATGGAAGAAAATGCAGTAAGCACAGGGAAATATCTGCTTCTAAATCCAAAACGCAGCTATCTAACAGAACGGTTGTCAATGTGTGCACTCAACTTCCAGAGTTAAACCCGTGTGTGGATTCAGAAGTCTGCAAACACTTTCTCTGCAGACTCCCAAAACAGGCGTTTTCAGCCCATTACCGGCATATGGAAGAAACAGCAGTAAGCACAGGGAAATTTCTGCTTCTAAATCCAAAACGCAGCTATCTAACAGAACGGTTGTCAATGTGTGCACTCAGCTTCCAGAGTTAAACCCGTGTGTGGATTCCGCACTCTGCAAACACTTTCTCTGCAGAGTCCCAAAACAGGCGTTTTCAGCCCATTACCGGCATATGGAAGAAACAGCAGTAAGCACAGGGAAATATCTGCTTCTAAATCCAAAACGCAGCTATCTAAATGAACGGTTGTCAATGTGTGCACTCAACTTCCAGAGTCAAACCCGTGTGTGGATTCCGCAGTCTGCAAACACTTTCTCTGCAGAGTCCCAAAACAGGCGTTTTCAGCCCATTACCGGCATATGGAAGAAACAGCAGTAAGCACAGGGAAATATCTGCTTCTAAATCCAAAATGCAGCTATCTAACAGAACGGTTGTCAATGTGTGCACTCAACTTCCAGAATTAAACACGTGTGTGGATTCAGCAGTCTGCAAACACTTTCTCTGCAGAGTCCCAAAACAGGCGTTTTCAGCCCTTTACCCGGCATATGGAAGAAACAACAGTAAGCACAGGGAAATACCTGCTTCTAAATCCAAAACGCAGCTATCTAACAGAACGGTTGTCAATGTGTGCACTCAACTTCCAGAGTTAAACCCGTGTGTGGATTCAGCAGTCTGCAAACACTTTCTCTGCAGAGTCCCAAAACAGGCGTTTTCAGCCCATTACCGGCATATGGAAGAAACAACAGTAAGCACAGGGAAATATCTGCTTCTAAATCCAAAACGCAGCTATCTAAATGAACGGTTGTCAATGTGTGCACTCAACTTCCAGAGTTAAACCCGTGTGTGGATTCCGCAGTCTGCAAACACTTTCTCTGCAGAGTCCCAAAACAGCCGTTTTCAGCCCATTACCGGCATATCGAAGAAACAGCAGTAAGCACAGGGAAATATCTGCTTCTAAATCCAAAGCGCAGCTATCTAACAGAATGGTTGTCAATGTGTGCACTCAACTTCCAGAGTTAAACCCGTGTGTGGATTCAGCAGTCTGCAAACACTTTCTCTACAGAGTCCCAAAACAGGCGTTTTCAGCCCATTACCGGCATATGGAAGAAACAGCAGTAAGCACAGGGAAATATCTGCTTCTAAATTCAAAATGCAGCTATCTAACAGAACGGTTGTCAATGTGTGCACTCAACTTCCGGAGTTAAACCCGTGTGTGGATTCAGCAGTCTGCAAACACTTTCTCTGCAGAGTCCCAAAACAGGCGTTTTCAGCCAATTACCGGCATATGGAAGAAACAGCAGTAAGCACAGGGAAATATCTGCTTCTAAATCCAAAACGCAGCTATCTAACAGAACGGTTGTCAAGGTGTGCACTCAACTTCCAGAGTTAAACCCGTGTGTGGATTCAGCAGTCTGCAAACACTTTCTCTGCAGAGTCCCAAAACAGGCGTTTTCAGCCCATTACCAGCATATGGAAGAAACAGCAGTAAGCACAGGGAAATATCTGCTTCTAAATTCAAAACGCAGCTATCTAACAGAACGGTTGTCAATGTGTGCACTCAACTTCCAGAGTTAAACCCGTGTGTGGATTCAGCAGTCTGCAAAAACTTTCTCTGCAGAGTCCCAAAACAGGCGTTTTCAGCCCATTACCGGCATATGGAAGAAAATGCAGTAAGCACAGGGAAATATCTGCTTCTAAATCCAAAACGCAGCTATCTAACAGAACGGTTGTCAACGTGTGCACTCAACTTCCAGAGTTAAACCCGTGTGTGGATTCAGCAGTCTGCAAACACTTTCTCTGCAGAGTCCCAAAACAGGCGTTTTCAGCCCATTACCGGCATATGGAAGAAACAGCAGTAAGCACAGGGAAATATCTGCTTCTAAATCCAAAACGCAGCTATCTAACAGAACGGTTGTCAATGTGTGCACTCAACTTCCAGAGTTAAAACCCGTGTGTGGATTCAGCAGTCTGCAAACACTTTCTCTGCAGAGTCCCCAAAACAGGCGTTTTCAGCCCATTACCGGCATATGGAAGAAACAGCAGTAAGCACAGGGAAATATCTGCTTCTAAATTCAAAACGCAGCTATCTAACAGAACGGTTGTCAATGTGTGCACTCAACTTCCAGAATTAAACCCGTGTGTGGATTCAGCAGTCTGCAAACACTTTCTCTGCAGAGTCCCAAAACAGGCGTTTTCAGCCCATTACAGGCATATGGAAGAAAATGCAGTAAGCACAGGGAAATATCTGCTTCTAAATCCAAAACGCAGCTATCTAACAGAACGGTTGTCAATGTGTGCACTCAACTTCCAGAGTTAAACCCGTGTGTGGATTCAGCAGTCTGCAAACACTTTCTCTGCAGAGTCCCAAAACAGGCGTTTTCAGCCCATTACCGACATATGGAAGAAACAGCAGTAAGCACAGGGAAATATCTGCTTCTAAATCCAAAACGCAGCTATCTAACAGAACGGTTGTCAATGTGTGCACTCAACTTCCAGAGTTAAACCCGTGTGTGGATTCCGCAGTCTGCAAACACTTTCTCTGCAGAGTCCCAAAACAGGCGTTTTCAGCCCATTACCGGCATATGGAAGAAACAGCAGTAAGCACAGGGAAATATCTGCTTCTAAATCCAAAACGCAGCTATCTAACAGAACGGTTGTCAATGTGTGCACTCAACTTCCAGAGTTAAACCCGTGTGTGGATTCAGCAGTCTGCAAACACTTTCTCTGCAGAGTCCCAAAACAGGCGTTTTCAGCCCATTACTGGCATATGGAAGAAACAGCAGTAAGCACAGTGAAATATCTGCTTCTAAATCCAAAACGCAGCTATCTAACAGAACGGTTGTCAATGTGTGCACTCAACTTCCAGAGTTAAACCCGAGTGTGGATTCCGCAGTCTGCATACACTTTCTCTGCAGAGTCCCAAAACAGGCGTTTTCAGCCCATTACCGGCATATGGAAGAAACAGCAGTAAGCACAGGGAAATATCTGGTTCTAAATCCAAAACGCAGCTATCTAACAGAACGGTTGTCAATGTGTGCACTCAACTTCCAGAGTTAAACCCGTGTGTGGATTCAGCAGTCTGCAAACACTTTCTCTGCAGAGTCCCAAAACATGCGTTTTCAGCCTATTACCGGCATATGGAAGAAACAGCAGTAAGCACAGGGAAATATCTGTTTCTAAATCCAAAACGCAGCTATCTAACAGAACGGTTGTCAATGTGTGCACTCAACTTCCAGAGTTAAACCCGTGTGTGGATTCCGCAGTCTGCAAACACTTTCTCTGCAGAGTCCCAAAACAGGCGTTTTCAGCCCATTACCGGCATATGGAAGAAACAGCAGTAAGCACAGCGAAATATCTGCTTCTAAATCCAAAACGCAGCTATCTAACAGAACGGTTGTCAATGTGTGCACTCAACTTCCAGAGTTAAACCCGTGTGTGGATTCAGCCGTCTGCAAACACTTTCTCTACAGAGTCCCAAAACAGGCATTTTCAGCCCATTACCGGCATAAGGAAGAAACAGCAGTAAGCACAGGGAAATATCTGGTTCTAAATTCAAAACGCAGCTATCTAACAGAACGGTTGTCAATGTGTGCACTCAACTTCCAGAATTAAACCCGTGTGTGGATTCAGCAGTCTGCAAACACTTTCTCTGCAGAGTCCCAAAACAGGCATTTTCAGCCCATTACCGGCATAAGGAAGAAACAGCAGTAAGCACAGGGAAATATCTGGTTCTAAATTCAAAACGCAGCTATCTAACAGAACGGTTGTCAATGTGTGCACTCAACTTCCAGAATTAAACACGTGTGTGGATTCCGCAGTCTGCAAACACTTTCTCTGCAGAGTCCCAAAACAGGCGTTTTCAGCCCATTACCGGCATATGGAAGAAACAGCAGTAAGCACAGGGAAATATCTGCTTCTAAATCCAAAACGCAGCTATCTAAATGAACGGTTGTCAATGTGTGCACTCAACTTCCAGAGTCAAACCCGTGTGTGGATTCCGCAGTCTGCAAACACTTTCTCTGCAGAGTCCCAAAACAGGCGTTTTCAGCCCATTACCGGCATGTGGAAGAAACAGCAGTAAGCACAGGGAAATATCTGCTTCTAAATCCAAAATGCAGCTATCTAACAGAACGGTTGTCAATGTGTGCACTCAACTTCCAGAATTAAACACGTGTGTGGATTCAGCAGTCTGCAAACACTTTCTCTGCAGAGTCCCAAAACAGGCGTTTTCAGCCCATTACCGGCATATGGAAGAAACAACAGTAAGCACAGGGAAATACCTGCTTCTAAATCCAAAACGCAGCTATCTAACAGAACGGTTGTCAATGTGTGCACTCAACTTCCAGAGTTAAACCCGTGTGTGGATTCAGCAGTCTGCAAACACTTTCTCTGCAGAGTCCCAAAACAGGCGTTTTCAGCCCATTACCGGCATATGGAAGAAACACCAGTAAGCACAGGGAAATATCTGCTTCTAAATCCAAAACGCAGCTATCTAAATGAACGGTTGTCAATGTGTGCACTCAACTTCCAGAGTTAAACCCGTGCGTGGATTCCGCAGTCTGCAAACACTTTCTCTGCAGAGTCCCAAAACAGGCGTTTTCAGCCCATTACCGGCATATGGAAGAAACAGCAGTAAGCACAGGGAAATATCTGCTTCTAAATCCAAAGCGCAGCTATCTAACAGAATGGTTGTCAATGTGTGCTCTCAACGTCCAGAGTTAAACCCGTGTGTGGATTCAGCAGTCTGCAAACACTTTCTCTACAGAGTCCCAAAACAGGCGTTTTCAGCCCATTACCGGCATATGGAAGAAACATCAGTAAGCACAGGGAAATATCTGCTTCTAAATTCAAAACGCAGCTATCTAACAGAACGGTTGTCAATGTGTGCACTCAACTTCCAGAATTAAACACGTGTGTGGATTCAGCAGTCTGCAAACACTTTCTCTGCAGAGTCCCAAAACAGGCGTTTTCAGCCCATTACCGGCATATGGAAGAAAATGCAGTAAGCACAGGGAAATATCTGCTTCTAAATCCAAAACGCAGCTATCTAACAGAACGGTTGTCAATGTGTGCACTCAACTTCCAGAGTTAAACCCGTGTGTGGATTCAGAAGTCTGCAAACACTTTCTCTGCAGACTCCCCAAACAGGCGTTTTCAGCCCATTACCGGCATATGGAAGAAACAGCAGTAAGCACAGGGAAATTTCTGCTTCTAAATCCAAAACGCAGCTATCTAACAGAACGGTTGTCAATGTGTGCACTCAACTTCCAGAGTTAAACCCGTGTGTGGATTCCGCAGTCTGCAAACACTTTCTCTGCAGAGTCCCAAAACAGGCGTTTTCAGCCCATTACCGGCATATGGAAGATACAACAGTAAGCACAGGGAAATATCTGCTTCTAAATCCAAAACGCAGCTATCTAAATGAACGGTTGTCAATGTGTGCACTCAACTTCCAGAGTCAAACCCGTGTGTGGATTCCGCAGTCTGCAAACACTTTCTCTGCAGAGTCCCAAAACAGGCGTTTTCAGCCCATTACCGGCATATGGAAGAAACAGCAGTAAGCACAGGGAAATATCTGCTTCTAAATCCAAAATGCAGCTATCTAACAGAACGGTTGTCAATGTGTGCACTCAACTTCCAGAATTAAACACGTGTGTGGATTCAGCAGTCTGCAAACACTTTCTCTGCAGAGTCCCAAAACAGGCGTTTTCAGCCCTTTACCGGCATATGGAAGAAACAACAGTAAGCACAGGGAAATACCTGCTTCTAAATCCAAAACGCAGCTATCTAACAGAACGGTTGTCAATGTGTGCACTCAACTTCCAGAGTTAAACCCGTGTGTGGATTCAGCAGTCTGCAAACACTTTCTCTGCAGAGTCCCAAAACAGGCGTTTTCAGCCCATTACCGGCATATGGAAGAAACAACAGTAAGCACAGGGAATTATCTGCTTCTAAATCCAAAACGCAGCTATCTAAATGAACGGTTGTCAATGTGTGCACTCAACTTCCAGAGTTAAACCCGTGTGTGGATTCCGCAGTCTGCAAACACTTTCTCTGCAGAGTCCCAAAACAGGCGTTTTCAGCCCATTACCGGCATATCGAAGAAACAGCAGTAAGCACAGGGAAATATCTGCTTCTAAATCCAAAGCGCAGCTATCTAACAGAATGGTTGTCAATGTGTGCACTCAACTTCCAGAGTTAAACCCGTGTGTGGATTCAGCAGTCTGCAAACACTTTCTCTACAGAGTCCCAAAACAGGCGTTTTCAGCCCATTACCGGCATATGGAAGAAACAGCAGTAAGCACAGGGAAATATCTGCTTCTAAATTGAAAATGCAGCTATCTAACAGAACGGTTGTCAATGTGTGCACTCAACTTCCGGAGTTAAACCCGTGTGTGGATTCAGCAGTCTGCAAACACTTTATCTGCAGAGTCCCAAAACAGGCGTTTTCAGCCAATTACCGGCATATGGAAGAAACAGCAGTAAGCACAGGGAAATATCTGCTTCTAAATCCAAAACGCAGCTATCTAACAGAACGGTTGTCAATGTGTGCACTCAACTTCCAGAGTTAAACCCGTGTGTGGATTCAGCAGTCTGCAAACACTTTCTCTGCAGAGTCCCAAAACAGGCGTTTTCAGCCCATTACCGGCATATGGAAGAAACAGCAGTAAGCACAGGGAAATATCTGCTTCTAAATCCAAAACGCAGCTATCTAACAGAACGGTTGTCAACGTGTGCACTCAACTTCCAGAGTTAAACCCGTGTGTGGATTCCGCAGTCTGCAAACACTTTCTCTGCAGAGTCCCAAAACAGGCGTTTTCAGCCCATTACCGGCATATGGAAGAAACAGCAGTAAGCACAGGGAAATATCTGCTTCTAAATTCAAAACGCAGCTATCTAACAGAACGGTTGTCAATGTGTGCACTCAACTTCCAGAGTTAAACCCGTGTGTGGATTCCGCAGTCTGCAAACACTTTCTGTGCAGAGTCCCAAAACAGGCGTTTTCAGCCCATTACCGGCATATGGAAGAAACAGCAGTAAGCACAGGGAAATATCTGCTTCTAAATCCAAAGCGCAGCTATCTAACAGAACGGTTGTCAATGTGTGCTCTCAACGTCCAGAGTTAAACCCGTGTGTGGATTCAGCAGTCTGCAAACACTTTCTCTACAGAGTCCCAAAACAGGCGTTTTCAGCCCATTACCGGCATATGGAAGAAACAGCAGTAAGCACAGGGAAATATCTGCTTCTAAATTCAAAACGCAGCTATCTAACAGAACGGTTGTCAATGTGTGCACTCAACTTCCAGAATTAAACACGTGTGTGGATTCAGCAGTCTGCAAACACTTTCTCTGCAGAGTCCCAAAACAGGCGTTTTCAGCCCATTACCGGCATATGGAATAAAATGCAGTAAGCACAGGGAAATATCTGCTTCTAAATCCAAAACGCAGCTATCTAACAGAACGGTTGTCAATGTGTGCACTCAACTTCCAGAGTTAAACCCGTGTGTGGATTCAGAAGTCTGCAAACACTTTCTCTGCAGACTCCCAAAACAGGCGTTTTCAGCCCATTACCGGCATATGGAAGAAACAGCAGTAAGCACAGGGAAATTTCTGCTTCTAAATCCAAAACGCAGCTATCTAACAGAACGGTTGTCAATGTGTGCACTCAACTTCCAGAGTTAAACCCGTGTGTGGATTCCGCAGTCTGCAAACACTTTCTCTGCAGAGTCCCAAAACAGGCGTTTTCAGCCCATTACCGGCATATGGAAGAAACAACAGTAAGCACAGGGAAATATCTGCTTCTAAATCCAAAACGCAGCTATCTAAATGAACGGTTGTCAATGTGTGCACTCAACTTCCAGAGTCAAACCCGTGTGTGGATTCCGCAGTCTGCAAACACTTTCTCTGCAGAGTCCCAAAACAGGCGTTTTCAGCCCATTACCGGCATATGGAAGAAACAGCAGTAAGCACAGGGAAATATCTGCTTCTAAATCCAAAATGCAGCTATCTAACAGAACGGTTGTCAATGTGTGCACTCAACTTCCAGAATTAAACACGTGTGTGGATTCAGCAGTCTGCAAACACTTTCTCTGCAGAGTCCCAAAACAGGCGTTTTCAGCCCTTTACCGGCATATGGAAGAAACAACAGTAAGCACAGGGAAATACCTGCTTCTAAATCCAAAACGCAGCTATCTAACAGAACGGTTGTCAATGTGTGCACTCAACTTCCAGAGTTAAACCCGTGTGTGGATTCCGCAGTCTGCAAACACTTTCTCTGCAGAGTCCCAAAACAGGCGTTTTCAGCCCATTACCGGCATATCGAAGAAACAGCAGTAAGCACAGGGAAATATCTGCTTCTAAATTCAAAATGCAGCTATCTAACAGAACGGTTGTCAACTTCCGGAGTTAAACCCGTGTGTGGATTCAGCAGTCTGCAAACACTTTATCTGCAGAGTCCCAAAACAGGCGTTTTCAGCCAATTACCGGCATATGGAAGAAACAGCAGTAAGCACAGGGATATATCTGCTTCTAAATCCAAAACGCAGCTATGTAACAGAACGGTTGTCAATGTGTGCACTCAACTTCCAGAGTTAAACCCGTGTGTGGATTCCGCAGTCTGCAAACACTTTCTCTGCAGAGTCCCAAAACAGGCGTTTTCAGCCCATTACCGGCATATGGAAGAAACAGCAGTAAGCACAGGGAAATATCTGCTTCTAAATCCAAAACGCAGCTATGTAACAGAACGGTTGTCAATGTGTGCACTCAACTTCCAGAGTTAAACCCGTGTGTGGATTCCGCAGTCTGCAAACACTTTCTCTGCAGAGTCCCAAAACAGGCGTTTTCAGCCCATTACCGGCATATGGAAGAAACAGCAGTAAGCACAGGGAAATATCTGCTTCTAAATCCAAAACGCAGCTATCTAACAGAACGGTTGTCAATGTGTGCACTCAACTTCCAGAGTTAAACCCGTGTGTGGATTCCGCAGTCTGCAAACACTTTCTCTGCAGAGTCCCAAAACAGGCGTTTTCAGCCCATTACCGGCATATGGAAGAAACAGCAGTAAGCACAGGGAAATATCTGCTTCTAAATCCAAAACGCAGCTATCTAACAGAACGGTTGTCAATGTGTGCACTCAACTTCCAGAGTTAAACCCGTGTGTGGATTCAGCAGTCTGCAAACACTTTCTCTGCAGAGTCCCAAAACAGGCGTTTTCAGCCCATTACCGGCATAGGGAAGAAAGAGCAGTAAGCTCAGGGAAATATCTGCTTCTAAATCCAAAACGCAGCTATCTAACAGAACGGTTGTCAATGTGTGCACTCAACTTACAGATTTAAACCCGTGTGTGGATTCAGCAGTCTGCAAACACTTTCTCTGCAGAGTCCCAAAACAGGCGTTTTCAGCCCATTACCGGCATATGGAAGAAACAGCAGTAAGCACTGGGAAATATCCGCTTCTAAATCCAAAACGCAGCTATATAAAAGAACGGTTGTCAATGTGTGCACTCAACTTCCAGAATTAAACCCGTGTGTGGATTCAGCAGTCTGCAAACACTTTCTCTGCAGAGTCCCAATTCAGGGGTTCTCAACCCATTACCGGCATATGGAAGAAACAGCAGTAAGCACAGGGAAATATCTGCTTCTAAATCCAAAACGCAGCTATCTAACAGAACGGTTGTCAATGTGTGCACTCAACTTCCAGAGTTAAACCCGTGTGTGGATTCCGCAGTCTGCAAACACTTTCTCTGCAGAGTCCCAAAACAGGCGTTTTCAGCCCATTACCGGCATATGGAAGAAACAGCAGTAAGCACAGGGAAATATCTGCTTCTAAATCCAAAACGCAGCTATCTAACAGAACGGTTGTCAATGTGTGCACTCAACTTCCAGAGTTAAACCCGTGTGTGGATTCAGCAGTCTGCAAACACTTTCTCTGCAGAGTCCCAAAACAGGCGTTTTCAGCCCATTACCGGCATATGGAAGAAACAGCAGTAAGCACAGGGAAATATCTGCTTCTAAATTCAAAACGCAGCTATCTAACAGAACGGTTGTCAATGTGTGCACTCAACTTCCAGAGTTAAACCCGTGTGTGGATTCAGCAGTCTGCAAAAACTTTCTCTGCAGAGTCCCAAAACAGGCGTTTTCAGCCCATTACCGGCATATGGAAGAAACAGCAGTAAGCACAGGGAAATATCTGCTTCTAAATCCAAAACGCAGCTATCTAACAGAACGGTTGTCAACGTGTGCACTCAACTTCCAGAGTTAAACCCGTGTGTGGATTCAGCAGTCTGCAAACACTTTCTCTGCAGAGTCCCAAAACAGGCGTTTTCAGCCCATTACCGGCATATGGAAGAAACAGCAGTAAGCACAGGGAAATATCTGCTTCTAAATCCAAAACGCAGCTATCTAACAGAACGGTTGTCAATGTGTGCACTCAACTTCCAGAGTTAAACCCGTGTGTGGATTCAGCAGTCTGCAAACACTTTCTCTGCAGAGTCCCAAAACATGCGTTTTCAGCCTATTACCGGCATATGGATGAAACAGCAGTAAGCACAGGGAAATATCTGTTTCTAAATCCAAAACGCAGCTATCTAACAGAACGGTTGTCAATGTGTGCACTCAACTTCCAGAGTTAAACCCGTGTGTGGATTCCGCAGTCTGCAAACACTTTCTCTGCAGAGTCCCAAAACAGGCATTTTCAGCCCATTACCGGCATAAGGAAGAAACAGCAGTAAGCACAGGGAAATATCTGGTTCTAAATTCAAAACGCAGCTATCTAACAGAACGGTTGTCAATGTGTGCACTCAACTTCCAGAATTAAACACGTGTGTGGATTCAGCAGTCTGCAAACACTTTCTCTGCAGAGTCCCAAAACAGGCGTTTTCAGCCCATTACCGGCATATGGAAGAAAATGCAGTAAGCACAGGCAAATATCTGCTTCTAAATCCAAAACGCAGCTATCTAACAGAACGGTTGTCAATGTGTGCACTCAACTTCCAGAGTTAAACCCGTGTGTGGATTCAGCAGTCTGCAAACACTTTCTCTGCAGAGTCCCAAAACAGGCGTTTTCAGCCCATTACCGGCATATGGAAGAAACAGCAGTAAGCACAGGGAAATATCTGCTTCTAAATCCAAAACGCAGCTATGTAACAGAACGGTTGTCAATGTGTGCACTCAACTTCCAGAGTTAAACCCGTGTGTGGATTCCGCAGTCTGCAAACACTTTCTCTGCAGAGTCCCAAAACAGGCGTTTTCAGCCCATTACCGGCATATGGAAGAAACAGCAGTAAGCACAGGGAAATATCTGCTTCTAAATCCAAAACGCAGCTATCTAACAGAACGGTTGTCAATGTGTGCACTCAACTTCCAGAGTTAAACCCGTGTGTGGATTCAGCAGTCTGCAAAAACTTTCTCTGCAGAGTCCCAAAACAGGCGTTTTCAGCCCATTACCGGCATATGGAAGAAACAGCAGTAAGCACAGGGAAATATCTGCTTCTAAATCCAAAACGCAGCTATCTAACAGAACGGTTGTCAACGTGTGCACTCAACTTCCAGAGTTAAACCCGTGTGTGGATTCAGCAGTCTGCAAACACTTTCTCTGCAGAGTCCCAAAACAGGCGTTTTCAGCCCATTACCGGCATATGGAAGAAACAGCAGTAAGCACAGGGAAATATCTGCTTCTAAATCCAAAACGCAGGTATCTAACAGAACGGTTGTCAATGTGTGCACTCAACTTCCAGAGTTAAACCCGTGTGTGGATTCAGCAGTCTGCAAACACTTTCTCTGCAGAGTCCCAAAACATGCGTTTTCAGCCCATTACCGGCATATGGAAGAAACAGCAGTAAGCACAGGGAAATATCTGCTTCTAAATTCAAAACGCAGCTATCTAACAGAACGGTTGTCAATGTGTGCACTCAACTTCCAGAGTTAAACCCGTGTGTGGATTCAGCAGTCTGCAAACACTTTCTCTGCAGAGTCCCAAAACAGGCGTTTTCAGCCCATTACTGGCATATGGAAGAAACAGCAGTAAGCACAGTGAAATATCTGCTTCTAAATCCAAAACGCAGCTATCTAACAGAACGGTTGTCAATGTGTGCACTCAACTTCCAGAGTTAAACCCGAGTGTGGATTCCGCAGTCTGCATACACTTTCTCTGCAGAGTCCCAAAACAGGCGTTTTCAGCCCATTACCGGCATATGGAAGAAACAGCAGTAAGCACAGGGAAATATCTGGTTCTAAATCCAAAACGCAGCTATCTAACAGAACGGTTGTCAATGTGTGCACTCAACTTCCAGAGTTAAACCCGTGTGTGGATTCAGCAGTCTGCAAACACTTTCTCTGCAGAGTCCCAAAACATGCGTTTTCAGCCTATTACCGGCATATGGATGAAACAGCAGTAAGCACAGGGAAATATCTGTTTCTAAATCCAAAACGCAGCTATCTAACAGAACGGTTGTCAATGTGTGCACTCAACTTCCAGAGTTAAACCCGTGTGTGGATTCCGCAGTCTGCAAACACTTTCTCTGCAGAGTCCCAAAACAGGCATTTTCAGCCCATTACCGGCATAAGGAAGAAACAGCAGTAAGCACAGGGAAATATCTGGTTCTAAATTCAAAACGCAGCTATCTAACAGAACGGTTGTCAATGTGTGCACTCAACTTCCAGAATTAAACACGTGTGTGGATTCAGCAGTCTTCAAACACTTTCTCTGCAGAGTCCCAAAACAGGCGTTTTCAGCCCATTACCGGCATATGGAAGAAAATGCAGTAAGCACAGGGAAATATCTGCTTCTAAATCCAAAACGCAGCTATCTAACAGAACGGTTGTCAATGTGTGCACTCAACTTCCAGAGTTAAACCCGTGTGTGGATTCAGCAGTCTGCAAACACTTTCTCTGCAGAGTCCCAAAACAGGCGTTTTCAGCCCATTACCGGCATATGGAAGAAACAGCAGTAAGCACAGGGAAATATCTGCTTCTAAATCCAAAACGCAGCTATGTAACAGAACGGTTGTCAATGTGTGCACTCAACTTCCAGAGTTAAACCCGTGTGTGGATTCCGCAGTCTGCAAACACTTTCTCTGCAGAGTCCCAAAACAGGCGTTTTCAGCCCATTACCGGCATATGGAAGAAACAGCAGTAAGCACAGGGAAATATCTGCTTCTAAATCCAAAACGCAGCTATCTAACAGAACGGTTGTCAATGTGTGCACTCAACTTCCAGAGTTAAACCCGTGTGTGGATTCCGCAGTCTGCAAACACTTTCTCTGCAGAGTCCCAAAACAGGCGTTTTCAGCCCATTACCGGCATATGGAAGAAACAGCAGTAAGCACAGGGCAATATCTGCTTCTAAATCCAAAACACAGCTATCTAACAGAACGGTTGTCAATGTGTGCACTCAACTTCCAGAGTTAAACCCGTGTGTGGATTCAGCAGTCTGCAAACACTTTCTCTGCAGAGTCCCAAAACAGGCGTTTTCAGCCCATTACCGGCATAGGGAAGAAAGAGCAGTAAGCTCAGGGAAATATCTGCTTCTAAATCCAAAACGCAGCTATCTAACAGAACGGTTGTCAATGTGTGCACTCAACTTACAGATTTAAACCCGTGTGTGGATTCAGCAGTCTGCAAACACTTTCTCTGCAGAGTCCCAAAACAGGCGTTTTCAGCCCATTACCGGCATATGGAAGAAACAGCAGTAAGCACTGGGAAATATCCGCTTCTAAATCCAAAACGCAGCTATCTAAAAGAACGGTTGTCAATGTGTGCACTCAACTTCCAGAATTAAACCCGTGTGTGGATTCAGCAGTCTGCAAACACTTTCTCTGCAGAGTCCCAATTCAGGGGTTCTCAACCCATTACCGGCATATGGAAGAAACAGCAGTAAGCACAGGGAAATATCTGCTTCTAAATCCAAAACACAGCTATCTAACAGAACGGTTGTCAATGTGTGCACTCAACTTCCAGAGTTAAACCCGTGTGTGGATTCCGCAGTCTGCAAACACTTTCTCTACAGAGTCCCAAAACAGGCGTTTTCAGCCCATTACCGGCATATGGAAGAAACAGCAGTAAGCACAGGGAAATATCTGCTTCTAAATCCAAAACGCAGCTATCTAACAGAACGGTTGTCAGTGTGTGCACTCAACTTCCAGAGTTAAACCCGTGTGTGGATTCAGCAGTCTGCAAACACTTTCTCTACAGAGTCCCAAAACAGGCATTTTCAGCCCATTACCGGCATAAGGAAGAAACAGCAGTAAGCACAGGGAAATATCTGGTTCTAAATTCAAAACGCAGCTTTCTAACAGAACGGTTGTCAATGTGTGCACTCAACTTCCAGAATTAAACACGTGTGTGGATTCAGCAGTCTGCAAACACTTTCTCTGCAGAGTCCCAAAACAGGCGTTTTCAGCCCATTACCGGCATATGGAAGAAAATGCAGTAAGCACAGGGAAATATCTGCTTCTAAATCCAAAACGCAGCTATCTAACAGAACGGTTGTCAATGTGTGCACTCAACTTCCAGAGTTAAACCCGTGTGTGGTTTCAGCAGTCTGCAAACACTTTCTCTGCAGAGTCCCAAAACAGGCGTTTTCAGCCCATTACCGGCATATAGAAGAAACAGCAGTAAGCACAGGGAAATATCTGCTTCTAAGTCCAAAACGCAGCTATCTAACAGAACGGTTTTCAATGTGTGCACTCATCTTCCAGAGTTAAACCCGTATGTGGATTCCGCAGTCTGCAAACACTTTCTCTGCAGAGTCCCAAAACAGGCGTTTTCAGCCCATTACCGGCATATGGAAGAAACAGCAGTAAGCACAGGGAAATATCTGCTTCTAAATCCAAAACGCAGCCATCTAACAGAACGGTTGTCAATGTGTGCACTCAACTTCCAGAGTTAAACCCGTGTGTGGATTCCGCAGTCTGCAAACACTTTCTCTGCAGAGTCCCAAAACAGGCGTTTTCAGCCCATTACCGGCATATGGAAGAAACAGCAGTAAGCACAGGGAAATATCTGCTTCTAAATCCAAAACGCAGCTATCTAACAGAAAGGTTGTCAATGTGTGCACTCAACTTCCAGAGTTAAACCCGTGTGTGGATTCAGCAGTCTGCAAACACTTTCTCTGCAGAGTCCCAAAACAGGCATTTTCAGCCCATTACCGGCATAAGGAAGAAACAGCAGTAAGCACAGGGAAATATCTGGTTCTAAATTCAAAACACAGCTATCTAACAGAACGGTTGTCAATGTGTGCACTCAACTTCCAGAATTAAACACGTGTGTGGATTCAGCAGTCTGCAAACACTTTCTCTGCAGAGTCCCAAAACAGGTGTTTTCAGCCCATTACCGGCATATGGAAGAAAATGCAGTAAGCACAGGGAAATATCTGCTTCTAAATCCAAAACACAGCCATCTAACAGAACGGTTGTCAATGTGTGCACTCAACTTCCAGAGTTAAACCCGTGTGTGGATTCCGCAGTCTGCAAACACTTTCTCTGCAGAGTCCCAAAACAGGCGTTTTCAGCCCTTTACCGGCATATGGAAGAAACAGCAGTAAGCACAGGGAAATACCTGCTTCTAAATCCAAAACGCAGCTATCTAACAGAACGGTTGTCAATGTGTGCACTCAACTTCCATAGTTAAACCCGTGTGTGCATTCAGCAGTCTGCAAACACTTTCTCTGCAGAGTCCCAAAACAGGCGTTTTCAGCCCATTACTGGCATAAGGAAGAAACAGCAGTAAGCACAGTGAAATATCTGCTTCTAAATCCAAAACGCAGCTATCTAACAGAACGGTTGTCAATGTGTGCACTCAACTTCCAGAGTTAAACCCATGTGTGGATTCAGCAGTCTGCAAACACTTTATCTGCAGAGTCCCAAAACAGGCGTTTTCAGCCCATTACCGGCATATGGAAGAAACAGCAGTAAGCACAGGGAAATATCTGCTTCTAAATCCAAAACGCAGCTATGTAACAGAACGGTTGTCAATGTGTGCACTCAACTTCCAGAGTTAAACCCGTGTGTGGATTCCGCAGTCTGCAAACACTTTCTCTGCAGAGTCCCAAAACAGGCGTTTTCAGCCCATTACCGGCATATGGAAGAAACAGCAGTAAGCACAGGGAAATATCTGCTTCTGAATCCAAAACACAGCCATCTAACAGAACGGTTGTCAATGTGTGCACTCAACTTCCAGAGTTAAACCCGTGTGTGGATTCCGCAGTCTGCAAACACTTTCTCTGCAGAGTCCCAAAACAGGCGTTTTCAGCCCATTACCGGCATATGGAAGAAACAGCAGTAAGCACAGGGAAATATCTGCTTCTAAATCCAAAACGCAGCTATCTAACAGAACGGTTGTCAATTTGTGCACTCAACTTCCAGAGTTAAACCCGTGTGTGGATTCAGCAGTCTGCAAACACTTTCTCTGCAGAGTCCCAAAACAGGCGTTTTCAGCCCATTACCGGCATATGGAAGAAACAGCAGTAAGCACAGGGAAATATCTGCTTCTAAATCCAAAACGCAGCTATCTAACAGAACGGTTGTCAATGGGTGCACTCAACTTCCAGAGTTAAACCCGTGTGTGGATTCCGCAGTCTGCAAACACTTTCTCTGCAGAGTCCCAAAACAGGCGTTTTCAGCCCATTACCGGCATATGGAAGAAACAGCAGTAAGCACAGGGAAATATCTGCTTCTAAATCCAAAACGCAGCTATCTAACAGAATGGTTGTCAATGTGTGCACTCAACTTCCAGAGTTAAACCCGTGTGTGGATTCAGCAGTCTGCAAACACTTTCTCTGCAGAGTCCCAAAACAGGCGTTTTCAGCCCATTACCGGCATAGGGAAGAAAGAGCAGTAAGCTCAGGGAAATATCTGCTTCTAAATCCAAAACGCAGCTATCTAACAGAACGGTTGTCAACGTGCGCACTCAACTTCCAGAGTTAAACCCGTGTGTGGATTCCGCAGTCTGCAAACACTTTCTCTGCAGAGTCCCAAAACAGGCGTTTTCAGCCCATTACCGGCATATGGAAGAAACAGCAGTAAGCACAGGGAAATATCTGCTTCTAAATCCAAAACGCAGCTATCTAACAGAACGGTTGTCAATGTGTGCACTCAACTTCCAGAGTTAAAACCGTGTGTGGATTCAGCAGTCTGCAAACACTTTCTCTACAGAGTCCCAAAACAGGCATTTTCAGCCCATTACCGGCATAAGGAAGAAACAGCAGTAAGCACAGGGAAATATCTGGTTCTAAATTCAAAACGCAGCTATCTAACAGAACGGTTGTCAATGTGTGCACTCAACTTCCAGAATTAAACCCGTGTGTGGATTCAGCAGTCTGCAAACACTTTCTCTGCAGAGTCCCAAAACAGGCGTTTTCAGCCCATTACCGGCATATGGAAGAAAATGCAGTAAGCACAGGGAAATATCTGCTTCTAAATCCACAAAGCAGCCATCTAACAGAACGGTTGTCAATGTGTGCACTCAACTTCCAGAGTTAAACCCGTGTGTGGATTCAGCAGTCTGCAAACACTTTCTCTGCAGAGTCCCAAAACAGGCGTTTTCAGCCCATTACCGGCATATGGAAGAAACAGCAGTAAGCACAGGGAAATATCTGCTTCTAAATCCAAAACGCAGCCATCTAACAGAACGGTTGTCAATGTGTGCACTCAACTTCCAGAGTTAAACCCGTGTGTGGATTCCGCAGTCTGCAAACACTTTCTCTGCAGAGTCCCAAAACAGGCGTTTTCAGCCCATTACCGGCATATGGAAGAAACAGCAGTAAGCACAGGGAAATATCTGCTTCTAAATCCAAAACGCAGCTATCTAACAGAACGGTTGTCAATGTGTGCACTCAACTTCCAGAGTTAAACCCGTGTGTGGATTCCGCAGTCTGCAAACACTTTCTCTGCAGAGTCCCAAAACAGGCGTTTTCAGCCCATTACCGGCATATGGAAGAAACAGCAGTAAGCACAGGGAAATATCTGCTTCTAAATCCAAAACGCAGCTATCTAACAGAACGGTTGTCAGTGTGTGCACTCAACTTCCAGAGTTAAACCCGTGTGTGGATTCAGCAGTCTGCAAACACTTTCTCTACAGAGTCCCAAAACAGGCATTTTCAGCCCATTACCGGTATAAGGAAGAAACAGCAGTAAGCACAGGGAAATATCTGGTTCTAAATTCAAAACGCAGCTATCTAACAGAACGGTTGTCAATGTGTGCACCCAACTTCCAGAATTAAACACGTGTGTGGATTCAGCAGTCTGCAAACACTTTCTCTGCAGAGTCCCAAAACAGGCGTTTTCAGCCCATTACCGGCATATGGAAGAAAATGCAGTAAGCACAGGGAAATATCTGCTTCTAAATCCAAAACGCAGCTATCTAACAGAACGGTTGTCAATGTGTGCACTCAACTTCCAGAGTTAAACCCGTGTGTGGATTCAGCAGTCTGCAAACACTTTCTCTGCAGAGTCCCAAAACAGGCGTTTTCAGCCCATTACCGGCATATAGAAGAAACAGCAGTAAGCACAGGGAAATATCTGCTTCTAAGTCCAAAACGCAGCTATCTAACAGAACGGTTGTCAATGTGTGCACTCAACTTCCAGAGTTAAACCCGTGTGTGGATTCCGCAGTCTGCAAACACTTTCTCTGCAGAGTCCCAAAACAGGCGTTTTCAGCCCATTACCGGCATATGGAAGAAACAGCAGTAAGCACAGGGAAATATCTGCTTCTAAATCCAAAACGCAGCCATCTAACAGAACGGTTGTCAATGTGTGCACTCAACTTCCAGAGTTAAACCCGTGTGTGGATTCCGCAGTCTGCAAACACTTTCTCTGCAGAGTCCCAAAACAGGCGTTTTCAGCCCATTACCGGCATATGGAAGAAACAGCAGTAAGCACAGGGAAATATCTGCTTCTAAATCCAAAACGCAGGTATCTAACAGAAAGGTTGTCAATGTGTGCACTCAACTTCCAGAGTTAAACCCGTGTGTGGATTCCGCAGTCTGCAAACACTTTCTCTGCAGAGTCCCAATACAGGCGTTTTCAGCCCATTACCGGCATATGGAAGAAACAGCAGTAAGCACAGGGAAATATCTGCTTCTAAATCCAAAACGCAGCTATCTAACAGAACGGTTGTCAATGTGTGCACTCAACTTCCAGAGTTAAACCCGTGTGTGGATTCAGCAGTCTGCAAACACTTTCTCTACAGAGTCCCAAAACAGGCATTTTCAGCCCATTACCGGCATATGGAAGAAACAGCAGTAAGCACAGGGAAATATCTGGTTCTAAATTCAAAAGGCAGCTATCTAACAGAACGGTTGTCAATGTGTGCACTCAACTTCCAGAATTAAACACGTGTGTGGATTCAGCAGTCTGCAAACACTTTCTCTGCAGAGTCCCAAAACAGGTGTTTTCAGCCCATTACCGGCATATGGAAGAAAATGCAGTAAGCACAGGGAAATATCTGCTTCTAAATCCAAAACACAGCCATCTAACAGAACGGTTGTCAATGTGTGCACTCAACTTCCAGAGTTAAACCCGTGTGTGGATTCCGCAGTCTGCAAACACTTTCTCTGCAGAGTCCCAAAACAGGCGTTTTCAGCCCATTACCGGCATATGGAAGAAACAGCAGTAAGCACAGGGAAATATCTGCTTCTAAATCCAAAACGCAGCTATCTAACAGAACGGTTGTCAATGTGTGCACTCAACTTCCAGAGTTAAACCCGTGTGTGGATTCAGCAGTCTGCAAACACTTTCTCTGCAGAGTCCCAAAACAGGCGTTTTCAGCCCATTACCGGCATATGGAAGAAACAGCAGTAAGCACAGGGAAATATCTGCTTCTAAATCCAAAACGCAGCTATCTAACAGAACGGTTGTCAATGTGTGCACTCAACTTCCAGAGTTAAACCCGTGTGTGAATTCAGCAGTCTGCAAACACTTTCTCTGCAGAGTCCCAAAACAGGCGTTTTCAGCCCATTACCGGCATATGGAAGAAAACGCAGTAAGCACAGGGAAATATCTGCTTCTAAATCCAAAACGCAGCTTTCTAACAGAACGGTTGTCAATGTGTGCACTCAACTTCCAGAGTTAAACCCGTGTGTGGATTCAGCAGTCTGCAAACACTTTCTCTGCAGAGTCCCAAAACAGGCGTTTTCAGCCCATTACCGGCATATGGAAGAAACAGCAGTAAGCACAGGGAAATATCTGCTTCTAAATCCAAAACGCAGCTATCTAACAGAACGGTTGTCAATGTGTGCACTCAACTTCCAGAGTTAAACCCGTGTGTGGATTCCGCAGTCTGCAAATACTTTCTCTGCAGAGTCCCAAAACAGGCGTTTTCAGCCCATTACCGGCATATGGAAGAAACAGCAGTAAGCACAGGGAAATATCTGCTTCTAAATCCAAAACGCAGCTATCTAACAGAAAGGTTGTCAATGTGTGCACTCAACTTCCATAGTTAAACCCGTGTGTGCATTCAGCAGTCTGCAAACATTTTCTCTGCAGAGTCCCAAAACAGGCGTTTTCAGCCCATTACTGGCATATGGAAGAAACAGCAGTAAGCACAGTGAAATATCTGCTTCTAAATCCAAAACGCAGCTATCTAACAGAACGGTTGTCAATGTGTGCACTCAACTTCCAGAGTTAAACCCATGTGTGGATTCAGCAGTCTGCAAACACTTTCTCTGCAGAGTCCCAAAACAGGCGTTTTCAGCCCATTACCGGCATATGGAAGAAACAGCAGTAAGCACAGGGAAATATCTGCTTCTAAATCCAAAACGCAGCTATCTAACAGAACGGTTGTCAATGTGTGCACTCAATTTCCAGAGTTAAACCCGTGTGTGGATTCCGCAGTCTGCAAACACTTTCTCTGCAGAGTCCCAAAACAGGCGTTTTCAGCCCATTACCGGCATATGGAAGAAACAGCAGTAAGCACAGGGAAATATCTGCTTCTGAATCCAAAACACAGCCATCTAAAAGAACGGTTGTCAATGTGTGCACTCAACTTCCAGAGTTAAACCCGTGTGTGGATTCCGCAGTCTGCAAACACTTTCTCTGCAGAGTCCCAAAACAGGCGTTTTCAGCCCATTACCGGCATATGGAAGAAACAGCAGTAAGCACAGGGAAATATCTGCTTCTAAATCCAAAACGCAGCTATCTAACAGAACGGTTGTCAATGTGTGCACTCAACTTCCAGAGTTAAACCCGTGTGTGGATTCAGCAGTCTGCAAACACTTTCTCTGCAGAGTCCCAAAACAGGCGTTTTCAGCCCATTACCGGCATATGGAAGAAACAGCAGTAAGCACAGGGAAATATCTGCTTCTAAGTCCAAAACGCAGCTATCTAACAGAACGGTTGTCAATGTGTGCACTCAACTTCCAGAGTTAAACCCGTGTGTGGATTCCGCAGTCTGCAAACACTTTCTCTGCAGAGTCCCAAAACAGGCGTTTTCAGCCCATTACCGGCATATGGAAGAAACAGCAGTAAGCACAGGGAAATATCTGCTTCTAAATCCAAAACGCAGCCATCTAACAGAACGGTTGTCAATGTGTGCACTCAACTTCCAGAGTTAAACCCGTGTGTGGATTCCGCAGTCTGCAAACACTTTCTCTGCAGAGTCCCAAAACAGGCGTTTTCAGCCCATTACCGGCATATGGAAGAAACAGCAGTAAGCACAGGGAAATATCTGCTTCTAAATCCAAAACGCAGGTATCTAACAGAAAGGTTGTCAATGTGTGCACTCAACTTCCAGAGTTAAACCCGTGTGTGGATTCCGCAGTCTGCAAACACTTTCTCTGCAGAGTCCCAATACAGGCGTTTTCAGCCCATTACCGGCATATGGAAGAAACAGCAGTAAGCACAGGGAAATATCTGCTTCTAAATCCAAAACGCAGCTATCTAACAGAACGGTTGTCAATGTGTGCACTCAACTTCCAGAGTTAAACCCGTGTGTGGATTCAGCAGTCTGCAAACACTTTCTCTACAGAGTCCCAAAACAGGCATTTTCAGCCCATTACCGGCATATGGAAGAAACAGCAGTAAGCACAGGGAAATATCTGGTTCTAAATTCAAAAGGCAGCTATCTAACAGAACGGTTGTCAATGTGTGCACTCAACTTCCAGAATTAAACACGTGTGTGGATTCAGCAGTCTGCAAACACTTTCTCTGCAGAGTCCCAAAACAGGTGTTTTCAGCCCATTACCGGCATATGGAAGAAAATGCAGTAAGCACAGGGAAATATCTGCTTCTAAATCCAAAACACAGCCATCTAACAGAACGGTTGTCAATGTGTGCACTCAACTTCCAGAGTTAAACCCGTGTGTGGATTCCGCAGTCTGCAAACACTTTCTCTGCAGAGTCCCAAAACAGGCGTTTTCAGCCCATTACCGGCATATGGAAGAAACAGCAGTAAGCACAGGGAAATATCTGCTTCTAAATCCAAAACGCAGCTATCTAACAGAACGGTTGTCAATGTGTGCACTCAACTTCCAGAGTTAAACCCGTGTGTGGATTCAGCAGTCTGCAAACACTTTCTCTGCAGAGTCCCAAAACAGGCGTTTTCAGCCCATTACCGGCATATGGAAGAAACAGCAGTAAGCACAGGGAAATATCTGCTTCTAAATCCAAAACGCAGCTATCTAACAGAACGGTTGTCAATGTGTGCACTCAACTTCCAGAGTTAAACCCGTGTGTGAATTCAGCAGTCTGCAAACACTTTCTCTGCAGAGTCCCAAAACAGGCGTTTTCAGCCCATTACCGGCATATGGAAGAAAACGCAGTAAGCACAGGGAAATATCTGCTTCTAAATCCAAAACGCAGCTTTCTAACAGAACGGTTGTCAATGTGTGCACTCAACTTCCAGAGTTAAACCCGTGTGTGGATTCAGCAGTCTGCAAACACTTTCTCTGCAGAGTCCCAAAACAGGCGTTTTCAGCCCATTACCGGCATATGGAAGAAACAGCAGTAAGCACAGGGAAATATCTGCTTCTAAATCCAAAACGCAGCTATCTAACAGAACGGTTGTCAATGTGTGCACTCAACTTCCAGAGTTAAACCCGTGTGTGGATTCCGCAGTCTGCAAATACTTTCTCTGCAGAGTCCCAAAACAGGCGTTTTCAGCCCATTACCGGCATATGGAAGAAACAGCAGTAAGCACAGGGAAATATCTGCTTCTAAATCCAAAACGCAGCTATCTAACAGAAAGGTTGTCAATGTGTGCACTCAACTTCCATAGTTAAACCCGTGTGTGCATTCAGCAGTCTGCAAACATTTTCTCTGCAGAGTCCCAAAACAGGCGTTTTCAGCCCATTACTGGCATATGGAAGAAACAGCAGTAAGCACAGTGAAATATCTGCTTCTAAATCCAAAACGCAGCTATCTAACAGAACGGTTGTCAATGTGTGCACTCAACTTCCAGAGTTAAACCCATGTGTGGATTCAGCAGTCTGCAAACACTTTCTCTGCAGAGTCCCAAAACAGGCGTTTTCAGCCCATTACCGGCATATGGAAGAAACAGCAGTAAGCACAGGGAAATATCTGCTTCTAAATCCAAAACGCAGCTATCTAACAGAACGGTTGTCAATGTGTGCACTCAATTTCCAGAGTTAAACCCGTGTGTGGATTCCGCAGTCTGCAAACACTTTCTCTGCAGAGTCCCAAAACAGGCGTTTTCAGCCCATTACCGGCATATGGAAGAAACAGCAGTAAGCACAGGGAAATATCTGCTTCTGAATCCAAAACACAGCCATCTAAAAGAACGGTTGTCAATGTGTGCACTCAACTTCCAGAGTTAAACCCGTGTGTGGATTCCGCAGTCTGCAAACACTTTCTCTGCAGAGTCCCAAAACAGGCGTTTTCAGCCCATTACCGGCATATGGAAGAAACAGCAGTAAGCACAGGGAAATATCTGCTTCTAAATCCAAAACGCAGCTATCTAACAGAACGGTTGTCAATGTGTGCACTCAACTTCCAGAGTTAAACCCGTGTGTGGATTCAGCAGTCTGCAAACACTTTCTCTGCAGAGTCCCAAAACAGGCGTTTTCAGCCCATTACCGGCATATGGAAGAAACAGCAGTAAGCACAGGGAAATATCTGCTTCTAAATCCAAAACGCAGCTATCTAACAGAACGGTTGTCAATGTGTGCACTCAACTTCCAGAGTTAAACCCGTGTGTGGATTCCGCAGTCTGCAAACACTTTCTCTGCAGAGTCCCAAAACAGGCGTTTTCAGCCCATTACCGGCATATTGAAGAAACAGCAGTAAGCACAGGGAAATATCTGCTTCTAAATCCAAAACGCAGCTATCTAACAGAATGGTTGTCAATGTGTGCACTCAACTTCCAGAGTTAAACCCGTGTGGATTCAGCAGTCTGCAAACACTTTCTCTGCAGAGTCCCAAAACAGGCGTTTTCAGCCCATTACCGGCATAGGGAAGAAAGAGCAGTAAGCTCAGGGAAATATCTGCTTCTAAATCCAAAACGCAGCTATCTAACAGAACGGTTGTCAATGTGTGCACTCAACTTCCAGAGTTAAACCCGTGTGTGGATTCCGCAGTCTGCAAACACTTTCTCTGCAGAGTCCCAAAACAGGCGTTTTCAGCCCATTACCGGCATATGGAAGAAACAGCAGTAAGCACAGGGAAATATCTGCTTCTAAATCCAAAACGCAGCTATCTAACAGAACGGTTGTCAATGTGTGCACTCAACTTCCAGAGTTAAAACCGTGTGTGGATTCAGCAGTCTGCAAACACTTTCTCTACAGAGTCCCAAAACAGGCATTTTCAGCCCATTACCGGCATAAGGAAGAAACAGCAGTAAGCACAGGGAAATATCTGTTTCTAAATTCAAAACGCTGCTATCTAACAGAACGGTTGTCAATGTGTGCACTCAACTTCCAGAATTAAACACGTGTGTGGATTCAGCAGTCTGCAAACACTTTCTCTGCAGAGTCCCAAAACAGGCGTTTTCAGCCCATTACCGGCATATGGAAGAAACAGCAGTAAGCACAGGGAAATATCTGTTTCTAAATCCAAAACGCAGCTATCTAACAGAACGGTTGTCAATGTGTGCACTCAACTTCCAGAGTTAAACCCGTGTGTGGATTCCGCAGTCTGCAAACACTTTCTCTGCAGAGTCCCAAAACAGGCGTTTTCAGCCCATTACCGGCATATGGAAGAAACAGCAGTAAGCACAGCGAAATATCTGCTTCTAAATCCAAAACGCAGCTATCTAACAGAACGGTTGTCAATGTGTGCACTCAACTTCCAGAGTTAAACCCGTGTGTGGATTCAGCCGTCTGCAAACACTTTCTCTACAGAGTCCCAAAACAGGCATTTTCAGCCCATTACCGGCATAAGGAAGAAACAGCAGTAATCACAGGGAAATATCTGGTTCTAAATTCAAAACGCAGCTATCTAACAGAACGGTTGTCAATGTGTGCACTCAACTTCCAGAATTAAACCCGTGTGTGGATTCAGCAGTCTGCAAACACTTTCTCTGCAGAGTCCCAAAACAGGCATTTTCAGCCCATTACCGGCATAAGGAAGAAACAGCAGTAAGCACAGGGAAATATCTGGTTCTAAATTCAAAACGCAGCTATCTAACAGAACGGTTGTCAATGTGTGCACTCAACTTCCAGAATTAAACACGTGTGTGGATTCCGCAGTCTGCAAACACTTTCTCTGCAGAGTCCCAAAACAGGCGTTTTCAGCCCATTACCGGCATATGGAAGAAACAGCAGTAAGCACAGGGAAATATCTGCTTCTAAATCCAAAACGCAGCTATCTAAATGAACGGTTGTCAATGTGTGCACTCAACTTCCAGAGTCAAACCCGTGTGTGGATTCCGCAGTCTGCAAACACTTTCTCTGCAGAGTCCCAAAACAGGCGTTTTCAGCCCATTACCGGCATATGGAAGAAACAGCAGTAAGCACAGGGAAATATCTGCTTCTAAATCCAAAATGCAGCTATCTAACAGAACGGTTGTCAATGTGTGCACTCAACTTCCAGAATTAAACACGTGTGTGGATTCAGCAGTCTGCAAACACTTTCTCTGCAGAGTCCCAAAACAGGCGTTTTCAGCCCATTACCGGCATATGGAAGAAACAACAGTAAGCACAGGGAAATACCTGCTTCTAAATCCAAAACGCAGCTATCTAACAGAACGGTTGTCAATGTGTGCACTCAACTTCCAGAGTTAAACCCGTGTGTGGATTCAGCAGTCTGCAAACACTTTCTCTGCAGAGTCCCAAAACAGGCGTTTTCAGCCCATTACCGGCATATGGAAGAAACAACAGTAAGCACAGGGAAATATCTGCTTCTAAATCCAAAACGCAGCTATCTAAATGAACGGTTGTCAATGTGTGCACTCAACTTCCAGAGTTAAACCCGTGTGTGGATTCCGCAGTCTGCAAACACTTTCTCTGCAGAGTCCCAAAACAGGCGTTTTCAGCCCATTACCGGCATATGGAAGAAACAGCAGTAAGCACAGGGAAATATCTGCTTCTAAATCCAAAGCGCAGCTATCTAACAGAATGGTTGTCAATGTGTGCTCTCAACGTCCAGAGTTAAACCCGTGTGTGGATTCAGCAGTCTGCAAACACTTTCTCTACAGAGTCCCAAAACAGGCGTTTTCAGCCCATTACCGGCATATGGAAGAAACATCAGTAAGCACAGGGAAATATCTGCTTCTAAATTCAAAACGCAGCTATCTAACAGAACGGTTGTCAATGTGTGCACTCAACTTCCAGAATTAAACACGTGTGTGGATTCAGCAGTCTGCAAACACTTTCTCTGCAGAGTCCCAAAACAGGCGTTTTCAGCCCTTTACCGGCATATGGAAGAAACAACAGTAAGCACAGGGAAATACCTGCTTCTAAATCCAAAACGCAGCTATCTAACAGAACGGTTGTCAATGTGTGCACTCAACTTCCAGAGTTAAACCCGTGTGTGGATTCAGCAGTCTGCAAACACTTTCTCTGCAGAGTCCCAAAACAGGCGTTTTCAGCCCATTACCGGCATATGGAAGAAACAACAGTAAGCACAGGGAATTATCTGCTTCTAAATCCAAAACGCAGCTATCTAAATGAACGGTTGTCAATGTGTGCACTCAACTTCCAGAGTTAAACCCGTGTGTGGATTCCGCAGTCTGCAAACACTTTCTCTGCAGAGTCCCAAAACAGGCGTTTTCAGCCCATTACCGGCATATCGAAGAAACAGCAGTAAGCACAGGGAAATATCTGCTTCTAAATCCAAAGCGCAGCTATCTAACAGAATGGTTGTCAATGTGTGCACTCAACTTCCAGAGTTAAACCCGTGTGTGGATTCAGCAGTCTGCAAAAACTTTCTCTGCAGAGTCCCAAAACAGGCGTTTTCAGCCCATTACCGGCATATGGAAGAAACAGCAGTAAGCACAGGGAAATATCTGCTTCTAAATTGAAAATGCAGCTATCTAACAGAACGGTTGTCAATGTGTGCACTCAACTTCCGGAGTTAAACCCGTGTGTGGATTCAGCAGTCTGCAAACACTTTATCTGCAGAGTCCCAAAACAGGCGTTTTCAGCCAATTACCGGCATATGGAAGAAACAGCAGTAAGCACAGGGAAATATCTGCTTCTAAATCCAAAACGCAGCTATCTAACAGAACGGTTGTCAATGTGTGCACTCAACTTCCAGAGTTAAACCCGTGTGTGGATTCAGCAGTCTGCAAACACTTTCTCTGCAGAGTCCCAAAACAGGCGTTTTCAGCCCATTACCGGCATATGGAAGAAACAGCAGTAAGCACAGGGAAATATCTGCTTCTAAATCCAAAACGCAGCTATCTAACAGAACGGTTGTCAATGTGTGCACTCAACTTCCAGAGTTAAACCCGTGTGTGGATTCCGCAGTCTGCAAACACTTTCTCTGCAGAGTCCCAAAACAGGCGTTTTCAGCCCATTACCGGCATATGGAAGAAACAGCAGTAAGCACAGGGAAATATCTGCTTCTAAATCCAAAACGCAGCTATCTAACAGAACGGTTGTCAATGTGTGCACTCAACTTCCAGAGTTAAACCCGTGTGTGGATTCCGCAGTCTGCAAACACTTTCTCTGCAGAGTCCCAAAACAGGCGTTTTCAGCCCATTACCGGCATATGGAAGAAACAGCAGTAAGCACAGGGAAATATCTGCTTCTAAATTCAAAACGCAGCTATCTAACAGAACGGTTGTCAATGTGTGCACTCAACTTCCAGAGTTAAACCCGTGTGTGGATTCCGCAGTCTGCAAACACTTTCTGTGCAGAGTCCCAAAACAGGCGTTTTCAGCCCATTACCGGCATATGGAAGAAACAGCAGTAAGGACAGGGAAATATCTGCTTCTAAATCCAAAGCGCAGCTATCTAACAGAATGGTTGTCAATGTGTGCTCTCAACGTCCAGAGTTAAACCCGTGTGTGGATTCAGCAGTCTGCAAACACTTTCTCTACAGAGTCCCAAAACAGGCGTTTTCAGCCCATTACCGGCATATGGAAGAAACAGCAGTAAGCACAGGGAAATATCTGCTTCTAAATTCAAAACGCAGCTATCTAACAGAACGGTTGTCAATGTGTGCACTCAACTTCCAGAATTAAACACGTGTGTGGATTCAGCAGTCTGCAAACACTTTCTCTGCAGAGTCCCAAAACAGGCGTTTTCAGCCCATTACCGGCATATGGAAGAAAATGCAGTAAGCACAGGGAAATATCTGCTTCTAAATCCAAAACGCAGCTATCTAACAGAACGGTTGTCAATGTGTGCACTCAACTTCCAGAGTTAAACCCGTGTGTGGATTCAGAAGTCTGCAAACACTTTCTCTGCAGACTCCCAAAACAGGCGTTTTCAGCCCATTACCGGCATATGGAAGAAACAGCAGTAAGCACAGGGAAATTTCTGCTTCTAAATCCAAAACGCAGCTATCTAACAGAACGGTTGTCAATGTGTGCACTCAACTTCCAGAGTTAAACCCGTGTGTGGATTCCGCAGTCTGCAAACACTTTCTCTGCAGAGTCCCAAAACAGGCGTTTTCAGCCCATTACCGGCATATGGAAGAAACAACAGTAAGCACAGGGAAATATCTGCTTCTAAATCCAAAACGCAGCTATCTAAATGAACGGTTGTCAATGTGTGCACTCAACTTCCAGAGTCAAACCCGTGTGTGGATTCCGCAGTCTGCAAACACTTTCTCTGCAGAGTCCCAAAACAGGCGTTTTCAGCCCATTACCGGCATATGGAAGAAACAGCAGTAAGCACAGGGAAATATCTGCTTCTAAATCCAAAATGCAGCTATCTAACAGAACGGTTGTCACTGTGTGCACTCAACTTCCAGAATTAAACACGTGTGTGGATTCAGCAGTCTGCAAACACTTTCTCTGCAGAGTCCCAAAACAGGCGTTTTCAGCCCTTTACCGGCATATGGAAGAAACAACAGTAAGCACAGGGAAATACCTGCTTCTAAATCCAAAACGCAGCTATCTAACAGAACGGTTGTCAATGTGTGCACTCAACTTCCAGAGTTAAACCCGTGTGTGGATTCCGCAGTCTGCAAACACTTTCTCTGCAGAGTCCCAAAACAGGCGTTTTCAGCCCATTACCGGCATATCGAAGAAACAGCAGTAAGCACAGGGAAATATCTGCTTCTAAATCCAAAGCGCAGCTATCTAACAGAATGGTTGTCAATGTGTGCACTCAACTTCCAGAGTTAAACCCGTGTGTGGATTCAGCAGTCTGCAAACACTTTCTCTACAGAGTCCCAAAACAGGCGTTTTCAGCCCATTACCGGCATATGGAAGAAACAGCAGTAAGCACAGGGAAATATCTGCTTCTAAATTCAAAATGCAGCTATCTAACAGAACGGTTGTCAATGTGTGCACTCAACTTCCGGAGTTAAACCCGTGTGTGGATTCAGCAGTCTGCAAACAGTTTATCTGCAGAGTCCCAAAACAGGCGTTTTCAGCCAATTACCGGCATATGGAAGAAACAGCAGTAAGCACAGGGAAATATCTGCTTCTAAATCCAAAACGCAGCTATCTAACAGAACGGTTGTCAATGTGTGCACTCAACTTCCAGAATTAAACACGTGTGTGGATTCAGCAGTCTGCAAACACTTTCTCTGCAGAGTCCCAAAACAGGCGTTTTCAGCCCATTACCGGCATATGGAAGAAACAGCAGTAAGCACAGGGAAATATCTGCTTCTAAATTCAAAACGCAGCTATCTAACAGAACGGTTGTCAATGTGTGCACTCAACTTCCAGAGTTAAACCCGTGTGTGGATTCAGCAGTCTGCAAAAACTTTCTCTGCAGAGTCCCAAAACAGGCGTTTTCAGCCCATTACCGGCATATGGAAGAAACAGCAGTAAGCACAGGGAAATATCTGCTTCTAAATCCAAAACGCAGCTATCTAACAGAACGGTTGTCAACGTGTGCACTCAACTTCCAGAGTTAAACCCGTGTGTGGATTCAGCAGTCTGCAAACACTTTCTCTGCAGAGTCCCAAAACAGGCGTTTTCAGCCCATTACCGGCATATGGAAGAAACAGCAGTAAGCACAGGGAAATATCTGGTTCTAAATCCAAAAGGCAGCTATCTAACAGAACGGTTGTCAATGTGTGCACTCAACTTCCAGAGTTAAACCCGTGTGTGGATTCAGCAGTCTGCAAACACTTTCTCTGCAGAGTCCCAAAACATGCGTTTTCAGCTTATTACCGGCATATGGATGAAACAGCAGTAAGCCCAGGGAAATATCTGTTTCTAAATCCAAAACGCAGCTATCTAACAGAACGGTTGTCAATGTGTGCACTCAACTTCCAGAGTTAAACCCGTGTGTGGATTCCGCAGTCTGCAAACACTTTCTCTGCAGAGTCCCAAAACAGGCATTTTCAGCCCATTACCGGCATAAGGAAGAAATAGCAGTAAGCACAGGGAAATATCTGGTTCTAAATTCAAAACGCAGCTATCTAACAGAACGGTTGTCAATGTGTGCACTCAACTTCCAGAATTAAACACGTGTGTGGATTCAGCAGTCTGCAAACACTTTCTCTGCAGAGTCCCAAAACAGGCGTTTTCAGCCCATTACCGGCATATGGAAGAAAATGCAGTAAGCACAGGCAAATATCTGCTTCTAAATCCAAAACGCAGCTATCTAACAGAACGGTTGTCAATGTGTGCACTCAACTTCCAGAGTTAAACCCGTGTGTGGATTCAGCAGTCTGCAAACACTTTCTCTGCAGAGTCCCAAAACAGGCGTTTTCAGCCCATTACCGGCTTATGGAAGAAACAGCAGTAAGCACAGGGAAATATCTGCTTCTAAATCCAAAACGCAGCTATGTAACAGAACGGTTGTCAATGTGTGCACTCAACTTCCAGAGTTAAACCCGTGTGTGGATTCCGCAGTCTGCAAACACTTTCTCTGCAGAGTCCCAAAACAGGCGTTTTCAGCCCATTACCGGCATATGGAAGAAACAGCAGTAAGCACAGGGAAATATCTGCTTCTAAATCCAAAACGCAGCTATCTAACAGAACGGTTGTCAATGTGTGCACTCAACTTCCAGAGTTAAACCCGTGTGTGGATTCAGCAGTCTGCAAACACTTTCTCTGCAGAGTCCCAAAACAGGCGTTTTCAGCCCATTACCGGCATATGGAAGAAACAGCAGTAAGCACAGGGAAATATCTGCTTCTAAATCCAAAACGCAGCTATCTAACAGAACGGTTGTCAATGTGTGCACTCAACTTCCAGAGTTAAACCCGTGTGTGGATTCAGCAGTCTGCAAACACTTTCTCTGCAGAGTCCCAAAACAGGCGTTTTCAGCCCATTACCGGCATAGGGAAGAAAGAGCAGTAAGCTCAGGGAAATATCTGCTTCTAAATCCAAAACGCAGCTATCTAACAGAACGGTTGTCAATGTGTGCACTCAACTTACAGATTTAAACCCGTGTGTGGATTCAGCAGTCTGCAAACACTTTCTCTGCAGAGTCCCAAAACAGGCGTTTTCAGCCCATTACCGGCATATGGAAGAAACAGCAGTAAGCACTGGGAAATATCCGCTTCTAAATCCAAAACGCAGCTATCTAAAAGAACGGTTGTCAATGTGTGCACTCAACTTCCAGAATTAAACCCGTGTGTGGATTCAGCAGTCTGCAAACACTTTCTCTGCAGAGTCCCAATTCAGGGGTTCTCAACCCATTACCGGCATATGGAAGAAACAGCAGTAAGCACAGGGAAATATCTGCTTCTAAATCCAAAACGCAGCTATCTAACAGAACGGTTGTCAATGTGTGCACTCAACTTCCAGAGTTAAACCCGTGTGTGGATTCCGCAGTCTGCAAACACTTTCTCTGCAGAGTCCCAAAACAGGCGTTTTCAGCCCATTACCGGCATATGGAAGAAACAGCAGTAAGCACAGGGAAATATCTGCTTCTAAATCCAAAACGCAGCTATCTAACAGAACGGTTGTCAATGTGTGCACTCAACTTCCAGAGTTAAACCCGTGTGTGGATTCAGCAGTCTGCAAACACTTTCTCTGCAGAGTCCCAAAACAGGCGTTTTCAGCCCATTACCGGCATATGGAAGAAACAGCAGTAAGCACAGGGAAATATCTGCTTCTAAATTCAAAACGCAGCTATCTAACAGAACGGTTGTCAATGTGTGCACTCAACTTCCAGAGTTAAACCCGTGTGTGGATTCAGCAGTCTGCAAAAACTTTCTCTGCAGAGTCCCAAAACAGGCGTTTTCAGCCCATTACCGGCATATGGAAGAAACAGCAGTAAGCACAGGGAAATATCTGCTTCTAAATCCAAAACGCAGCTATCTAACAGAACGGTTGTCAACGTGTGCACTCAACTTCCAGAGTTAAACCCGTGTGTGGATTCAGCAGTCTGCAAACACTTTCTCTGCAGAGTCCCAAAACAGGCGTTTTCAGCCCATTACCGGCATATGGAAGAAACAGCAGTAAGCACAGGGAAATATCTGCTTCTAAATCCAAAACGCAGCTATCTAACAGAACGGTTGTCAATGTGTGCACTCAACTTCCAGAGTTAAACCCGTGTGTGGATTCAGCAGTCTGCAAACACTTTCTCTGCAGAGTCCCAAAACATGCGTTTTCAGCCTATTACCGGCATATGGATGAAACAGCAGTAAGCACAGGGAAATATGTGTTTCTAAATCCAAAACGCAGCTATCTAACAGAACGGTTGTCAATGTGTGCACTCAACTTCCAGAGTTAAACCCGTGTGTGGATTCCGCAGTCTGCAAACACTTTCTCTGCAGAGTCCCAAAACAGGCATTTTCAGCCCATTACCGGCATAAGGAAGAAACAGCAGTAAGCACAGGGAAATATCTGGTTCTAAATTCAAAACGCAGCTATCTAACAGAACGGTTGTCAATGTGTGCACTCAACTTCCAGAATTAAACACGTGTGTGGATTCAGCAGTCTGCAAACACTTTCTCTGCAGAGTCCCAAAACAGGCGTTTTCAGCCCATTACCGGCATATGGAAGAAAATGCAGTAAGCACAGGCAAATATCTGCTTCTAAATCCAAAACGCAGCTATCTAACAGAACGGTTGTCAATGTGTGCACTCAACTTCCAGAGTTAAACCCGTGTGTGGATTCAGCAGTCTGCAAACACTTTCTCTGCAGAGTCCCAAAACAGGCGTTTTCAGCCCATTACCGGCATATGGAAGAAACAGCAGTAAGCACAGGGAAATATCTGCTTCTAAATCCAAAACGCAGCTATGTAACAGAACGGTTGTCAATGTGTGCACTCAACTTCCTGAGTTAAACCCGTGTGTGGATTCCGCAGTCTGCAAACACTTTCTCTGCAGAGTCCCAAAACAGGCGTTTTCAGCCCATTACCGGCATATGGAAGAAACAGCAGTAAGCACAGGGAAATATCTGCTTCTAAATCCAAAACGCAGCTATCTAACAGAACGGTTGTCAATGTGTGCACTCAACTTCCAGAGTTAAACCCGTGTGTGGATTCCGCAGTCTGCAAACACTTTCTCTGCAGAGTCCCAAAACAGGCGTTTTCAGCCCATTACCGGCATATGGAAGAAACAGCAGTAAGCACACGGAAATATCTGCTTCTAAATCCAAAACGCAGCTATCTAACAGAACGGTTGTCAATGTGTGCACTCAACTTCCAGAGTTAAACCCGTGTGTGGATTCAGCAGTCTGCAAACACTTTCTCTGCAGAGTCCCAAAACAGGCGTTTTCAGCCCATTACCGGCATAGGGAAGAAAGAGCAGTAAGCTCAGGGAAATATCTGCTTCTAAATCCAAAACGCAGCTATCTAACAGAACGGTTGTCAATGTGTGCACTCAACTTACAGATTTAAACCCGTGTGTGGATTCAGCAGTCTGCAAACACTTTCTCTGCAGAGTCCCAAAACAGGCGTTTTCAGCCCATTACCGGCATATGGAAGAAACAGCAGTAAGCACTGGGAAATATCCGCCTCTAAATCCAAAACGCAGCTATCTAAAAGAACGGTTGTCAATGTGTGCACTCAACTTCCAGAATTAAACCCATGTGTGGATTCAGCAGTCTGCAAACACTTTCTCTGCAGAGTCCCAATTCAGGGGTTCTCAACCCATTACCGGCATATGGAAGAAACAGCAGTAAGCACAGGGAAATATCTGCTTCTAAATCCAAAACGCAGCTATCTAACAGAACGGTTGTCAATGTGTGCACTCAACTTACAGAGTTAAACCCGTGTGTGGATTCCGCAGTCTGCAAACACTTTCTCTGCAGAGTCCCAAAACAGGCGTTTTCAGCCCATTACCGTCATATGGAAGAAACAGCAGTAAGCACAGGGAAATATCTGCTTCTAAATCCAAAACGCAGCTATCTAACAGAACGGTTGTCAGTGTGTGCACTCAACTTCCAGAGTTAAACCCGTGTGTGGATTCAGCAGTCTGCAAACACTTTCTCTACAGAGTCCCAAAACAGGCATTTTCAGCCCATTACCGGCATAAGGAAGAAACAGCAGTAAGCACAGGGAAATATCTGGTTCTAAATTCAAAACGCAGCTATCTAACAGAACGGTTGTCAATGTGTGCACTCAACTTCCAGAATTAAACACGTGTGTGGATTCAGCAGTCTGCAAACACTTTCTCTGCAGAGTCCCAAAACAGGCGTTTTCAGCCCATTACCGGCATATGGAAGAAAATGCAGTAAGCACAGGGAAATATCTGCTTCTAAATCCAAAACGCAGCTATCTAACAGAACGGTTGTCAATGTGTGCACTCAACTTCCAGAGTTAAACCCGTGTGTGGATTCAGCAGTCTGCAAACACTTTCTCTGCAGAGTCCCAAAACAGGCGTTTTCAGCCCATTACCGGCATATAGAAGAAACAGCAGTAAGCACAGGGAAATATCTGCTTCTAAGTCCAAAACGCAGCTATCTAACAGAACGGTTTTCAATGTGTGCACTCAACTTCCAGAGTTAAACCCGTGTGTGGATTCCGCAGTCTGCAAACACTTTCTCTGCAGAGTCCCAAAACAGGCGTTTTCAGCCCATTACCGGCATATGGAAGAAACAGCAGTAAGCACAGGGAAATATCTGCTTCTAAATCCAAAACGCAGCCATCTAACAGAACGGTTGTCAATGTGTGCACTCAACTTCCAGAGTTAAACCCGTGTGTGGATTCCGCAGTCTGCAAACACTTTCTCTGCAGAGTCCCAAAACAGGCGTTTTCAGCCCATTACCGGCATATGGAAAAAACAGCAGTAAGCACAGGGAAATATCTGCTTCTAAATCCAAAACGCAGCTATCTAACAGAAAGGTTGTCAATGTGTGCACTCAACTTCCAGAGTTAAACCCGTGTGTGGATTCCGCAGTCTGCAAACACTTTCTCTGCAGAGTCCCAAAACAGGCGTTTTCAGCCCATTACCGGCATATGGAAGAAACAGCAGTAAGCACAGGGAAATATCTGCTTCTAAATCCAAAACGCAGCTATCTAACAGAACGGTTGTCAATGTGTGCACTCAACTTCCAGAGTTAAACCCGTGTGTGGATTCAGCAGTCTGCAAAAACTTTCTCTGCAGAGTCCCAAAACAGGCGTTTTCAGCCCATTACCGGCATATGGAAGAAACAGCAGTAAGCACAGGGAAATATCTGCTTCTAAATCCAAAACGCAGCTATCTAACAGAACGGTTGTCAACGTGTGCACTCAACTTCCAGAGTTAAACCCGTGTGTGGATTCAGCAGTCTGCAAACACTTTCTCTGCAGAGTCCCAAAACAGGCGTTTTCAGCCCATTACCGGCATATGGAAGAAACAGCAGTAAGCACAGGGAAATATCTGCTTCTAAATCCAAAACGCAGCTATCTAACAGAACGGTTGTCAATGTGTGCACTCAACTTCCAGAGTTAAACCCGTGTGTGGATTCCGCAGTCTGCAAACACTTTCTCTGCAGAGTCCCAAAACATGCGTTTTCAGCCCATTACCGGCATATGGAAGAAACAGCAGTAAGCACAGGGAAATATCTGCTTCTAAATTCAAAACGCAGCTATCTAACAGAACGGTTGTCAATGTGTGCACTCAACTTCCAGAGTTAAACCCGTGTGTGGATTCAGCAGTCTGCAAACACTTTCTCTGCAGAGTCCCAAAACAGGCGTTTTCAGCCCATTACTGGCATATGGAAGAAACAGCAGTAAGCACAGTGAAATATCTGCTTCTAAATCCAAAACGCAGCTATCTAACAGAACGGTTGTCAATGTGTGCACTCAACTTCCAGAGTTAAACCCGAGTGTGGATTCCGCAGTCTGCATACACTTTCTCTGCAGAGTCCCAAAACAGGCGTTTTCAGCCCATTACCGGCATATGGAAGAAACAGCAGTAAGCACAGGGAAATATCTGGTTCTAAATCCAAAACGCAGCTATCTAACAGAACGGTTGTCAATGTGTGCACTCAACTTCCAGAGTTAAACCCGTGTGTGGATTCAGCAGTCTGCAAACACTTTCTCTGCAGAGTCCCAAATCATGCGTTTTCAGCCTATTACCGGCATATGGATGAAACAGCAGTAAGCACAGGGAAATATCTGTTTCTAAATCCAAAACGCAGCTATCTAACAGAACGGTTGTCAATGTGTGCACTCAACTTCCAGAGTTAAACCCGTGTGTGGATTCCGCAGTCTGCAAACACTTTCTCTGCAGAGTCCCAAAACAGGCATTTTCAGCCCATTACCGGCATAAGGAAGAAACAGCAGTAAGCACAGGGAAATATCTGGTTCTAAATTCAAAACGCAGCTATCTAACAGAACGGTTGTCAATGTGTGCACTCAACTTCCAGAATTAAACACGTGTGTGGATTCAGCAGTCTGCAAACACTTTCTCTGCAGAGTCCCAAAACAGGCGTTTTCAGCCCATTACCGGCATATGGAAGAAAATGCAGTAAGCACAGGGAAATATCTGCTTCTAAATCCAAAACGCAGCTATCTAACAGAACGGTTGTCAATGTGTGCACTCAACTTCCAGAGTTAAACCCGTGTGTGGATTCAGCAGTCTGCAAACACTTTCTCTGCAGAGTCCCAAAACAGGCGTTTTCAGCCCATTACCGGCATATGGAAGAAACAGCAGTAAGCACAGGGAAATATCTGCTTCTAAATCCAAAACGCAGCTATGTAACAGAACGGTTGTCAATGTGTGCACTCAACTTCCAGAGTTAATCCCGTGTGTGGATTCCGCAGTCTGCAAACACTTTCTCTGCAGAGTCCCAAAACAGGCGTTTTCAGCCCATTACCGGCATATGGAAGAAACAGCAGTAAGCACAGGGAAATATCTGCTTCTAAATCCAAAACGCAGCTATCTAACAGAACGGTTGTCAATGTGTGCACTCAACTTCCAGAGTTAAACCCGTGTGTGGATTCCGCAGTCTGCAAACACTTTCTCTGCAGAGTCCCAAAACAGGCGTTTTCAGCCCATTACCGGCATATGGAAGAAACAGCAGTAAGCACAGGGAAATATCTGCTTCTAAATCCAAAACACAGCTATCTAACAGAACGGTTGTCAATGTGTGCACTCAACTTCCAGAGTTAAACCCGTGTGTGGATTCAGCAGTCTGCAAACACTTTCTCTGCAGAGTCCCAAAACAGGCGTTTTCAGCCCATTACCGGCATAGGGAAGAAAGAGCAGTAAGCTCAGGGAAATATCTGCTTCTAAATCCAAAACGCAGCTATCTAACAGAACGGTTGTCAATGTGTGCACTCAACTTACAGATTTAAACCCGTGTGTGGATTCAGCAGTCTGCAAACACTTTCTCTGCAGAGTCCCAAAACAGGCGTTTTCAGCCCATTACCGGCATATGGAAGAAACAGCAGTAAGCACTGGGAAATATCCGCTTCTAAATCCAAAACGCAGCTATCTAAAAGAACGGTTGTCAATGTGTGCACTCAACTTCCAGAATTAAACCCGTGTGTGGATTCAGCAGTCTGCAAACACTTTCTCTGCAGAGTCCCAATTCAGGGGTTCTCAACCCATTACCGGCATATGGAAGAAACAGCAGTAAGCACAGGGAAATATCTGCTTCTAAATCCAAAACGCAGCTATCTAACAGAACGGTTGTCAATGTGTGCACTCAACTTCCAGAGTTAAACCCGTGTGTGGATTCCGCAGTCTGCAAACACTTTCTCTGCAGAGTCCCAAAACAGGCGTTTTCAGCCCATTACCGGCATATGGAAGAAACAGCAGTAAGCACAGGGAAATATCTGCTTCTAAATCCAAAACGCAGCTATCTAACAGAACGGTTGTCAGTGTGTGCACTCAACTTCCAGAGTTAAACCCGTGTGTGGATTCAGCAGTCTGCAAACACTTTCTCTACAGAGTCCCAAAACAGGCATTTTCAGCCCATTACCGGCATAAGGAAGAAACAGCAGTAAGCACAGGGAAATATCTGGTTCTAAATTCAAAACGCAGCTTTCTAACAGAACGGTTGTCAATGTGTGCACTCAACTTCCAGAATTAAACACGTGTGTGGATTCAGCAGTCTGCAAACACTTTCTCTGCAGAGTCCCAAAACAGGCGTTTTCAGCCCATTACCGGCATATGGAAGAAAATGCAGTAAGCACAGGGAAATATCTGCTTCTAAATCCAAAACGCAGCAATCTAACAGAACGGTTGTCAATGTGTGCACTCAACTTCCAGAGTTAAACCCGTGTGTGGATTCAGCAGTCTGCAAACACTTTCTCTGCAGAGTCCCAAAACAGGCGTTTTCAGCCCATTACCGGCATATAGAAGAAACAGCAGTAAGCACAGGGAAATATCTGCTTCTAAGTCCAAAACGCAGCTATCTAACAGAACGGTTTTCAATGTGTGCACTCATCTTCCAGAGTTAAACCCGTATGTGGATTCCGCAGTCTGCAAACACTTTCTCTGCAGAGTCCCAAAACAGGCGTTTTCAGCCCATTACCGGCATATGGAAGAAACAGCAGTAAGCACAGGGAAATATCTGCTTCTAAATCCAAAACGCAGCCATCTAACAGAACGGTTGTCAATGTGTGCACTCAACTTCCAGAGTTAAACCCGTGTGTGGATTCCGCAGTCTGCAAACACTTTCTCTGCAGAGTCCCAAAACAGGCGTTTTCAGCCCATTACCGGCATATGGAAGAAACAGCAGTAAGCACAGGGAAATATCTGCTTCTAAATCCAAAACGCAGCTATCTAACAGAAAGGTTGTCAATGTGTGCACTCAACTTCCAGAGTTAAACCCGTGTGTGGATTCCGCAGTCTGCAAACACTTTCTCTGCAGAGTCCCAAAACAGGCATTTTCAGCCCATTACCGGCATAAGGAAGAAACAGCAGTAAGCACAGGGAAATATCTGGTTCTAAATTCAAAACACAGCTATCTAACAGAACGGTTGTCAATGTGTGCACTCAACTTCCAGAATTAAACACGTGTGTGGATTCAGCAGTCTGCAAACACTTTCTCTGCAGAGTCCCAAAACAGGTGTTTTCAGCCCATTACCGGCATATGGAAGAAAATGCAGTAAGCACAGGGAAATATCTGCTTCTAAATCCAAAACACAGCCATCTAACAGAACGGTTGTCAATGTGTGCACTCAACTTCCAGAGTTAAACCCGTGTGTGGATTCCGCAGTCTGCAAACACTTTCTCTGCAGAGTCCCAAAACAGGCGTTTTCAGCCCTTTACCGGCATATGGAAGAAACAGCAGTAAGCACAGGGAAATATCTGCTTCTAAATCCAAAACGCAGCTATCTAACAGAACGGTTGTCAATGTGTGCACTCAACTTCCAGAGTTAAACCCGTGTGTGGATTCAGCAGTCTGCAAACACTTTCTCTGCAGAGTCCCAAAACAGGCGTTTTCAGCCCATTACCGGCATATGGAAGAAACAGCAGTAAGCACAGGGAAATATCTGCTTCTAAATCCAAAACGCAGCTATCTAACAGAACGGTTGTCAATGTGTGCACTCAACTTCCAGAGTTAAACCCGTGTGTGGATTCAGCAGTCTGCAAACACTTTCTCTGCAGAGTCCCAAAACAGGCGTTTTCAGCCCATTACTGGCATATGGAAGAAACAGCAGTAAGCTCAGTGAAATATCTGCTTCTAAATCCAAAACGCAGCTATCTAACAGAACGGTTGTCAATGTGTGCACTCAACTTCCAGAGTTAAACCCGTGTGTGGATTCAGCAGTCTGCAAACACTTTCTCTGCAGAGTCCCAAAACAGGCGTTTTCAGCCCATTACCGGCATATGGAAGAAACAGCAGTAAGCACAGGGAAATATCTGCTTCTAAATCCAAAACGCAGCTATCTAACAGAACGGTTGTCAATGTGTGCACTCAACTTCCAGAGTTAAACCCGTGTGTGGATTCAGCAGTCTGCAAACACTTTCTCTGCAGAGTCCCAAAACAGGCGTTTTCAGCCCATTACCGGCATATGGAAGAAACAGCAGTAAGCACAGGGAAATATCTGCTTCTAAATCCAAAACGCAGCTATCTAACAGAACGGTTGTCAATGTGTGCACTCAACTTCCATAGTTAAACCCGTGTGTGCATTCAGCAGTCTGCAAACACTTTCTCTGCAGAGTCCCAAAACAGGCGTTTTCAGCCCATTACTGGCATAAGGAAGAAACAGCAGTAAGCACAGTGAAATATCTGCTTCTAAATCCAAAACGCAGCTATCTAACAGAACGGTTGTCAATGTGTGCACTCAACTTCCAGAGTTAAACCCATGTGTGGATTCAGCAGTCTGCAAACACTTTATCTGCAGAGTCCCAAAACAGGCGTTTTCAGCCCATTACCAGCATATGGAAGAAACAGCAGTAAGCACAGGGAAATATCTGCTTCTAAATCCAAAACGCAGCTATCTAACAGAACGGTTGTCAATGTGTGCACTCAACTTCCAGAGTTAAACCCGTGTGTGGATTCCGCAGTCTGCAAACACTTTCTCTGCAGAGTCCCAAAACAGGCGTTTTCAGCCCATTACCGGCATATGGAAGAAACAGCAGTAAGCACAGGGAAATATCTGCTTCTGAATCCAAAACACAGCCATCTAACAGAACGGTTGTCAATGTGTGCACTCAACTTCCAGAGTTAAACCCGTGTGTGGATTCCGCAGTCTGCAAACACTTTCTCTGCAGAGTCCCAAAACAGGCGTTTTCAGCCCATTACCGTCATATGGAAGAAACAGCAGTAAGCACAGGGAAATATCTGCTTCTAAATCCAAAACGCAGCTATCTAACAGAACGGTTGTCAATGTGTGCACTCAACTTCCAGAGTTAAACCCGTGTGTGGATTCAGCAGTCTGCAAACACTTTCTCTGCAGAGTCCCAAAACAGGCGTTTTCAGCCCATTACCGGCATATGGAAGAAACAGCAGTAAGCACAGGGAAATATCTGCTTCTAAATCCAAAACGCAGCTATCTAACAGAACGGTTGTCAATGGGTGCACTCAACTTCCAGAGTTAAACCCGTGTGTGGATTCCGCAGTCTGCAAACACTTTCTCTGCAGAGTCCCAAAACAGGGGTTTTCAGCCCATTACCGGCATATGGAAGAAACAGCAGTAAGCACAGGGAAATATCTGCTTCTAAATCCAAAACGCAGCTATCTAACAGAATGGTTGTCAATGTGTGCACTCAACTTCCAGAGTTAAACCCGTGTGTGGATTCAGCAGTCTGCAAACACTTTCTCTGCAGAGTCCCAAAACAGGCGTTTTCAGCCCATTACCGGCATAGGGAAGAAAGAGCAGTAAGCTCAGGGAAATATCTGCTTCTAAATCCAAAACGCAGCTATCTAACAGAACGGTTGTCAACGTGCGCACTCAACTTCCAGAGTTAAACCCGTGTGTGGATTCCGCAGTCTGCAAACACTTTCTCTGCAGAGTCCCAAAACAGGCGTTTTCAGCCCATTACCGGCATATGGAAGAAACAGCAGTAAGCACAGGGAAATATCTGCTTCTAAATCCAAAACGCAGCTATCTAACAGAACGGTTGTCAATGTGTGCACTCAACTTCCAGAGTTAAAACCGTGTGTGGATTCAGCAGTCTGCAAACACTTTCTCTACAGAGTCCCAAAACAGGCATTTTCAGCCCATTACCGGCATAAGGAAGAAACAGCAGTAAGCACAGGGAAATATCTGGTTCTAAATTCAAAACGCAGCTATCTAACAGAACGGTTGTCAATGTGTGCACTCAACTTCCAGAATTAAACCCGTGTGTGGATTCAGCAGTCTGCAAACACTTTCTCTGCAGAGTCCCAAAACAGGCGTTTTCAGCCCATTACCGGCATATGGAAGAAAATGCAGTAAGCACAGGGAAATATCTGCTTCTAAATCCACAAAGCAGCCATCTAACAGAACGGTTGTCAATGTGTGCACTCAACTTCCAGAGTTAAACCCGTGTGTGGATTCAGCAGTCTGCAAACACTTTCTCTGCAGAGTCCCAAAACAGGCGTTTTCAGCCCATTACCGGCATATGGAAGAAACAGCAGTAAGCACAGGGAAATATCTGCTTCTAAATCCAAAACGCAGCCATCTAACAGAACGGTTGTCAATGTGTGCACTCAACTTCCAGAGTTAAACCCGTGTGTGGATTCCGCAGTCTGCAAACACTTTCTCTGCAGAGTCCCAAAACAGGCGTTTTCAGCCCATTACCGGCATATGGAAGAAACAGCAGTAAGCACAGGGAAATATCTGCTTCTAAATCCAAAACGCAGCTATCTAACAGAACGGTTGTCAATGTGTGCACTCAACTTCCAGAGTTAAACCCGTGTGTGGATTCCGCAGTCTGCAAACACTTTCTCTGCAGAGTCCCAAAACAGGCGTTTTCAGCCCATTACCGGCATATGGAAGAAACAGCAGTAAGCACAGGGAAATATCTGCTTCTAAATCCAAAACGCAGCTATCTAACAGAACAGTTGTCAGTGTGTGCACTCAACTTCCAGAGTTAAACCCGTGTGTGGATTCAGCAGTCTGCAAACACTTTCTCTACAGAGTCCCAAAACAGGCATTTTCAGCCCATTACCGGTATAAGGAAGAAACAGCAGTAAGCACAGGGAAATATCTGGTTCTAAATTCAAAACGCAGCTATCTAACAGAACGGTTGTCAATGTGTGCACCCAACTTCCAGAATTAAACACGTGTGTGGATTCAGCAGTCTGCAAACACTTTCTCTGCAGAGTCCCAAAACAGGCGTTTTCAGCCCATTACCGGCATATGGAAGAAAATGCAGTAAGCACAGGGAAATATCTGCTTCTAAATCCAAAACGCAGCTATCTAACAGAACGGTTGTCAATGTGTGCACTCAACTTCCAGAGTTAAACCCGTGTGTGGATTCAGCAGTCTGCAAACACTTTCTCTGCAGAGTCCCAAAACAGGCGTTTTCAGCCCATTACCGGCATATAGAAGAAACAGCAGTAAGCACAGGGAAATATCTGCTTCTAAGTCCAAAACGCAGCTATCTAACAGAACGGTTTTCAATGTGTGCACTCAACTTCCAGAGTTAAACCCGTGTGTGGATTCCGCAGTCTGCAAACACTTTCTCTGCAGAGTCCCAAAACAGGCGTTTTCAGCCCATTACCGGCATATGGAAGAAACAGCAGTAAGCACAGGGAAATATCTGCTTCTAAATCCAAAACGCAGCCATCTAACAGAACGGTTGTCAATGTGTGCACTCAACTTCCAGAGTTAAACCCGTGTGTGGATTCAGCCGTCTGCAAACACTTTCTCTGCAGAGTCCCAAAACAGGCGTTTTCAGCCCATTACCGGCATATGGAAGAAACAGCAGTAAGCACAGGGAAATATCTGCTTCTAAATCCAAAACGCAGGTATCTAACAGAAAGGTTGTCAATGTGTGCACTCAACTTCCAGAGTTAAACCCGTGTGTGGATTCCGCAGTCTGCAAACACTTTCTCTGCAGAGTCCCAATACAGGCGTTTTCAGCCCATTACCGGCATATGGAAGAAACAGCAGTAAGCACAGGGAAATATCTGCTTCTAAATCCAAAACGCAGCTATCTAACAGAACGGTTGTCAATGTGTGCACTCAACTTCCAGAGTTAAACCCGTGTGTGGATTCAGCAGTCTGCAAACACTTTCTCTACAGAGTCCCAAAACAGGCATTTTCAGCCCATTACCGGCATATGGAAGAAACAGCAGTAAGCACAGGGAAATATCTGGTTCTAAATTCAAAACGCAGCTATCTAACAGAACGGTTGTCAATGTGTGCACTCAACTTCCAGAATTAAACACGTGTGTGGATTCAGCAGTCTGCAAACACTTTCTCTGCAGAGTCCCAAAACAGGTGTTTTCAGCCCATTACCGGCATATGGAAGAAAATGCAGTAAGCACAGGGAAATATCTGCTTCTAAATCCAAAACACAGCCATCTAACAGAACGGTTGTCAATGTGTGCACTCAACTTCCAGAGTTAAACCCGTGTGTGGATTCCGCAGTCTGCAAACACTTTCTCTGCAGAGTCCCAAAACAGGCGTTTTCAGCCCATTACCGGCATATGGAAGAAACAGCAGTAAGCACAGGGAAATATCTGCTTCTAAATCCAAAACGCAGCTATCTAACAGAACGGTTGTCAATGTGTGCACTCAACTTCCAGAGTTAAACCCGTGTGTGGATTCAGCAGTCTGCAAACACTTTCTCTGCAGAGTCCCAAAACAGGCGTTTTCAGCCCATTACCGGCATATGGAGGAAACAGCAGTAGGAACAGGGAAATATCTGCTTCTAAATCCAAAACGCAGCTATCTAACAGAACGGTTGTCAATGTGTGCACTCAACTTCCAGAGTTAAACCCGTGTGTGGATTCAGCAGTCTGCAAACACTTTCTCTGCAGAGTCCCAAAACAGGCGTTTTCAGCCCATTACCGGCATATGGAAGAAAACGCAGTAAGCACAGGGAAATATCTGCTTCTAAATCCAAAACGCAGCTATCTAACAGAACGGTTGTCAATGTGTGCACTCAACTTCCAGAGTTAAACCCGTGTGTGGATTCAGCAGTCTGCAAACACTTTCTCTGCAGAGTCCCAAAACAGGCGTTTTCAGCCCATTACCGGCATATGGAAGAAACAGCAGTAAGCACAGGGAAATATCTGCTTCTAAATCCAAAACGCAGCTATCTAACAGAACGGTTGTCAATGTGTGCACTCAACTTCCAGAGTTAAACCCGTGTGTGGATTCCGCAGTCTGCAAATACTTTCTCTGCAGAGTCCCAAAACAGGCGTTTTCAGCCCATTACCGGCATATGGAAGAAACAGCAGTAAGCACAGGGAAATATCTGCTTCTAAATCCAAAACGCAGCTATCTAACAGAACGGTTGTCAATGTGTGCACTCAACTTCCATAGTTAAACCCGTGTGTGCATTCAGCAGTCTGCAAACACTTTCTCTGCAGAGTCCCAAAACAGTCGTTTTCAGCCCATTACTGGCATATGGAAGAAACAGCAGTAAGCACAGTGAAATATCTGCTTCTAAATCCAAAACGCAGCTATCTAACAGAACGGTTGTCAATGTGTGCACTCAACTTCCAGAGTTAAACCCATGTGTGGATTCAGCAGTCTGCAAACACTTTCTCTGCAGAGTCCCAAAACAGGCGTTTTCAGCCCATTACCGGCATATGGAAGAAACAGCAGTAAGCACAGGGAAATATCTGCTTCTAAATCCAAAACGCAGCTATCTAACAGAACGGTTGTCAATGTGTGCACTCAATTTCCAGAGTTAAACCCGTGTGTGGATTCCGCAGTCTGCAAACACTTTCTCTGCAGAGTCCCAAAACAGGCGTTTTCAGCCCATTACCGGCATATGGAAGAAACAGCAGTAAGCACAGGGAAATATCTGCTTCTGAATCCAAAACACAGCCATCTAACAGAACGGTTGTCAATGTGTGCACTCAACTTCCAGAGTTAAACCCGTGTGTGGATTCCGCAGTCTGCAAACACTTTCTCTGCAGAGTCCCAAAACAGGCGTTTTCAGCCCATTACCGGCATATGGAAGAAACAGCAGTAAGCACAGGGAAATATCTGCTTCTAAATCCAAAACGCAGCTATCTAACAGAACGGTTGTCAATGTGTGCACTCAACTTCCAGAGTTAAACCCGTGTGTGGATTCAGCAGTCTGCAAACACTTTCTCTGCAGAGTCCCAAAACAGGCGTTTTCAGCCCATTACCGGCATATGGAAGAAACAGCAGTAAGCACAGGGAAATATCTGCTTCTAAATCCAAAACGCAGCTATCTAACAGAACGGTTGTCAATGTGTGCACTCAACTTCCAGAGTTAAACCCGTGTGTGGATTCCGCAGTCTGCAAACACTTTCTCTGCAGAGTCCCAAAACAGGCGTTTTCAGCCCATTACCGGCATATTGAAGAAACAGCAGTAAGCACAGGGAAATATCTGCTTCTAAATCCAAAACGCAGCTATCTAACAGAATGGTTGTCAATGTGTGCACTCAACTTCCAGAGTTAAACCCGTGTGTGGATTCAGCAGTCTGCAAACACTTTCTCTGCAGAGTCCCAAAACAGGCGTTTTCAGCCCATTACCGGCATAGGGAAGAAAGAGCAGTAAGCTCAGGGAAATATCTGCTTCTAAATCCAAAACGCAGCTATCTAACAGAACGGTTGTCAATGTGCGCACTCAACTTCCAGAGTTAAACCCGTGTGTGGATTCCGCAGTCTGCAAACACTTTCTCTGCAGAGTCCCAAAACAGGCGTTTTCAGCCCATTACCGGCATATGGAAGAAACAGCAGTAAGCACAGGGAAATATCTGCTTCTAAATCCAAAACGCAGCTATCTAACAGAACGGTTGTCAATGTGTGCACTCAACTTCCAGAGTTAAAACCGTGTGTGGATTCAGCAGTCTGCAAACACTTTCTCTACAGAGTCCCAAAACAGGCATTTTCAGCCCATTACCGGCATAAGGAAGAAACAGCAGTAAGCACAGGGAAATATCTGGTTCTAAATTCAAAACGCAGCTATCTAACAGAACGGTTGTCAATGTTTGCACTCAACTTCCAGAATTAAACCCGTGTGTGGATTCAGCAGTCTGCAAACACTTTCTCTGCAGAGTCCCAAAACAGGCGTTTTCAGCCCATTACCGGCATATGGAAGAAAATGCAGTAAGCACAGGGAAATATCTGCTTCTAAATCCACAAAGCAGCCATCTAACAGAACGGTTGTCAATGTGTGCACTCAACTTCCAGAGTTAAACCCGTGTGTGGATTCAGCAGTCTGCAAACACTTTCTCTGCAGAGTCCCAAAACAGGCGTTTTCAGCCCATTACCGGCATATGGAAGAAACAGCAGTAAGCACAGGGAAATATCTGCTTCTAAATCCAAAACGCAGCCATCTAACAGAACGGTTGTCAATGTGTGCACTCAACTTCCAGAGTTAAACCCGTGTGTGGATTCCGCAGTCTGCAAACACTTTCTCTGCAGAGTCCCAAAACAGGCGTTTTCAGCCCATTACCGGCATATGGAAGAAACAGCAGTAAGCACAGGGAAATATCTGCTTCTAAATCCAAAACGCAGCTATCTAACAGAACGGTTGTCAATGTGTGCACTCAACTTCCAGAGTTAAACCCGTGTGTGGATTCCGCAGTCTGCAAACACTTTCTCTGCAGAGTCCCAAAACAGGCGTTTTCAGCCCATTACCGGCATATGGAAGAAACAGCAGTAAGCACAGGGAAATATCTGCTTCTATATCCAAAACGCAGCTATCTAACAGAACGGTTGTCAGTGTGTGCACTCAACTTCCAGAGTTAAACCCGTGTGTGGATTCAGCAGTCTGCAAACACTTTCTCTACAGAGTCCCAAAACAGGCATTTTCAGCCCATTACCGGCATAAGGAAGAAACAGCAGTAAGCACAGGGAAATATCTGGTTCTAAATTCAAAACGCAGCTATCTAACAGAACGGTTGTCAATGTGTGCACTCAACTTCCAGAATTAAACACGTGTGTGGATTCAGCAGTCTGCAAACACTTTCTCTGCAGAGTCCCAAAACAGGCGTTTTCAGCCCATTACCGGCATATAGAAGAAACAGCAGTAAGCACAGGGAAATATCTGCTTCTAAGTCCAAAACGCAGCTATCTAACAGAACGGTTTTCAATGTGTGCACTCAACTTCCAGAGTTAAACCCGTGTGTGGATTCCGCAGTCTGCAAACACTTTCTCTGCAGAGTCCCAAAACAGGCATTTTCAGCCCATTACCGGCATAAGGAAGAAACAGCAGTAAGCACAGGGAAATATCTGGTTCTAAATTCAAAACGCAGCTATCTAACAGAACGGTTGTCAATGTGTGCACTCAACTTCCGGAATTAAACCCGTGTGTGGATTCAGCAGTCTGCAAACACTTTCTCTGCAGAGTCCCAAAACAGGCGTTTTCAGCCCATTACCGGCATATGGAAGAAAATGCAGTAAGCACAGGGAAATATCTGCTTCTAAATCCACAAAGCAGCCATCTAACAGAACGGTTGTCAATGTGTGCACTCAACTTCCAGAGTTAAACCCGTGTGTGGATTCAGCAGTCTGCAAACACTTTCTCTGCAGAGTCCCAAAACAGGCGTTTTCAGCCCATTACCGGCATATGGAAGAAACAGCAGTAAGCACAGGGAAATATCTGCTTCTAAATCCAAAACGCAGCCATCTAACAGAACGGTTGTCAATGTGTGCACTCAACTTCCAGAGTTAAACCCGTGTGTGGATTCCGCAGTCTGCAAACACTTTCTCTGCAGAGTCCCAAAACAGGCGTTTTCAGCCCATTACCGGCATATGGAAGAAACAGCAGTAAGCACAGGGAAATATCTGCTTCTATATCCAAAACGCAGCTATCTAACAGAACGGTTGTCAGTGTGTGCACTCAACTTCCAGAGTTAAACCCGTGTGTGGATTCAGCAGTCTGCAAACACTTTCTCTACAGAGTCCCAAAACAGGCATTTTCAGCCCATTACCGGCATAAGGAAGAAACAGCAGTAAGCACAGGGAAATATCTGGTTCTAAATTGAAAACGCAGCTATCTAACAGAACGGTTGTCAATGTGTGCACTCAACTTCCAGAATTAAACACGTGTGTGGATTCAGCAGTCTGCAAACACTTTCTCTGCAGAGTCCCAAAACAGGCGTTTTCAGCCCATTACCGGCATATAGAAGAAACAGCAGTAAGCACAGGGAAATATCTGCTTCTAAGTCCAAAAGGCAGCTATCTAACAGAACGGTTTTCAATGTGTGCACTCAACTTCCAGAGTTAAACCCGTGTGTGGATTCCGCAGTCTGCAAACACTTTCTCTGCAGAGTCCCAAAACAGGCGTTTTCAGCCCATTACCGGCATATGGAAGAAACAGCAGTAAGCACAGGGAAATATCTGCTTCTAAATCCAAAACGCAGCCATCTAACAGAACGGTTGTCAATGTGTGCACTCAACTTCCAGAGTTAAACCCGTGTGTGGATTCCGCAGTCTGCAAACACTTTCTCTGCAGAGTCCCAAAACAGGCGTTTTCAGTCCATTACCGGCATATGGAAGAAACAGCAGTAAGCACAGGGAAATATCTGCTTCTAAATCCAAAACGCAGCTATCTAACAGAAAGGTTGTCAATGTGTGCACTCAACTTCCAGAGTTAAACCCGTGTGTGGATTCCGCAGTCTGCAAACACTTTCTCTGCAGAGTCCCAAAACAGGCGTTTTCAGCCCATTACCGGCATATGGAAGAAACAGCAGTAAGCACAGGGAAATATCTGCTTCTAAATCCAAAACGCAGCTATCTAACAGAACGGTTGTCAATGTGTGCACTCAACTTCCAGAGTTAAACCCGTGTGTGGATTCAGCAGTCTGCAAACACTTTCTCTACAGAGTCCCAAAACAGGCATTTTCAGCCCATTACCGGCATAAGGAAGAAACAGCAGTAAGCACAGGGAAATATCTGGTTCTAAATTCAAAACGCAGCTATCTAACAGAACGGTTGTCAATGTGTGCACTCAACTTCCAGAATTAAACACGTGTGTGGATTCAGCAGTCTGCAAACACTTTCTCTGCAGAGTCCCAAAACAGGTGTTTTCAGCCCATTACCGGCATATGGAAGAAAATGCAGTAAGCACAGGGAAATATCTGCTTCTAAATCCAAAACACAGCCATCTAACAGAACGGTTGTCAATGTGTGCACTCAACTTCCAGAGTTAAACCCGTGTGTGGATTCCGCAGTCTGCAAACACTTTCTCTGCAGAGTCCCAAAACAGGCGTTTTCAGCCCATTACCGGCATATGGAAGAAACAGCAGTAAGCACAGGGAAATATCTGCTTCTAAATCCAAAACGCAGCTATCTAACAGAACGGTTGTCAATGTGTGCACTCAACTTCCAGAGTTAAACCCGTGTGTGGATTCAGCAGTCTGCAAACACTTTCTCTGCAGAGTCCCAAAACAGGCGTTTTCAGCCCATTACCGGCATATGGAAAAAACAGCAGTAAGCACAGGGAAATATCTGCTTCTAAATCCAAAACGCAGCTATCTAACAGAACGGTTGTCAATGTGTGCACTCAACTTCCAGAGTTAAACCCATGTGTGGATTCAGCAGTCTGCAAACACTTTCTCTGCAGAGTCCCAAAACAGGCGTTTTCAGCCCATTACCGGCATATGGAAGAAACAGCAATAAGCACAGGGAAATATCTGCTTCTAAATCCAAAACGCAGCTATCTAACAGAACGGTTGTCAATGTGTGCACTCAACTTCCAGAGTTAAACCCGTGTGTGGATTCCGCAGTCTGCAAACACTTTCTCTGCAGAGTCCCCAAACAGGCGTTTTCAGCCCATTACCGGCATATGGAAGAAACAGCAGTAAGCACAGGGAAATATCTGCTTCTGAATCCAAAACACAGCCATCTAACAGAACGGTTGTCAATGTGTGCACTCAACTTCCAGAGTTAAACCCGTGTGTGGATTCCGCAGTCTGCAAACACTTTCTCTGCAGAGTCCCAAAACAGGCGTTTTCAGCCCATTACCAGCATATGGAAGAAACAGCAGTAAGCACAGGGAAATATCTGCTTCTAAATCCAAAACGCAGCTATCTAACAGAACGGTTGTCAATGTGTGCACTCAACTTCCAGAGTTAAACCCGTGTGTGGATTCCGCAGTCTGCAAACACTTTCTCTGCAGAGTCCCAAAACAGGCGTTTTCAGCCCATTACCGGCATATGGAAGAAACAGCAGTAAGCACAGGGAAATATCTGCTTCTAAATCCAAAACGCAGCTATCTAACAGAACGGTTGTCAATGTGTGCACTCAACTTCCAGAGTTAAACCCGTGTGTGGATTCAGCAGTCTGCAAACACTTTCTCTACAGAGTCCCAAAACAGGCATTTTCAGCCCATTACCGGCATAAGGAAGAAACAGCAGTAAGCACAGGGAAATATCTGGTTCTAAATTCAAAACGCAGCTATCTAACAGAACGGTTGTCAATGTGTGCACTCAACTTCCAGAATTAAACACGTGTGTGGATTCAGCAGTCTGCAAACACTTTCTCTGCAGAGTCCCAAAACAGGTGTTTTCAGCCCATTACCGGCATATGGAAGAAAATGCAGTAAGCACAGGGAAATATCTGCTTCTAAATCCAAAACACAGCCATCTAACAGAACGGTTGTCAATGTGTGCACTCAACTTCCAGAGTTAAACCCGTGTGTGGATTCCGCAGTCTGCAAACACTTTCTCTGCAGAGTCCCTAAACAGGCGTTTTCAGCCCATTACCGGCATATGGAAGAAACAGCAGTAAGCACAGGGAAATATCTGCTTCTAAATCCAAAACGCAGCTATCTAACAGAACGGTTGTCAATGTGTGCACTCAACTTCCAGAGTTAAACCCGTGTGTGGATTCAGCAGTCTGCAAACACTTTCTCTGCAGAGTCCCAAAACAGGCGTTTTCAGCCCATTACCGGCATATGGAAGAAACAGCAGTAAGCACAGGGAAATATCTGCTTCTAAATCCAAAACGCAGCTATCTAACAGAACGGTTGTCAATGTGTGCACTCAACTTCCAGAGTTAAACCCGTGTGTGGATTCAGCAGTCTGCAAACACTTTCTCTGCAGAGTCCCAAAACAGGCGTTTTCAGCCCATTACCGGCATATGGAAGAAAACGCAGTAAGCACTGGGAAATATCTGCTTCTAAATCCAAAACGCAGCTATCTAACAGAACGGTTGTCAATGTGTGCACTCAACTTCCAGAGTTAAACCCGTGTGTGGATTCAGCAGTCTGCAAACACTTTCTCTGCAGAGTCCCAAAACAGGCGTTTTCAGCCCTTTACCGGCATAGGGAAGAAACAGCAGTAAGCACAGGGAAATATCTGCTTCTAAATCCAAAACGCAGCTATCTAACAGAACGGTTGTCAATGTGTGCACTCAACTTCCAGAGTTAAACCCGTGTGTGGATTCCGCAGTCTGCAAACACTTTCTCTGCAGAGTCCCAAAACAGGCGTTTTCAGCCCTTTACCGGCATAGGGAAGAAACAGCAGTAAGCACAGGGAAATATCTGCTTCTAAATCCAAAACGCAGCTATCTAACAGAACGGTTGTCAATGTGTGCACTCAACTTCCATAGTTAAACCCGTGTGTGCATTCAGCAGTCTGCAAACACTTTCTCTGCAGAGTCCCAAAACAGGCGTTTTCAGCCCATTACTGGCATATGGAAGAAACAGCAGTAAGCACAGTGAAATATCTGCTTCTAAATCCAAAACGCAGCTATCTAACAGAACGGTTGTCAATGTGTGCACTCAACTTCCAGAGTTAAACCCATGTGTGGATTCAGCAGTCTGCAAACACTTTCTCTGCAGAGTCCCAAAACAGGCGTTTTCAGCCCATTACCGGCATATGGAAGAAACAGCAGTAAGCACAGGGAAATATCTGCTTCTAAATCCAAAACGCAGCTATCTAACAGAACGGTTGTCAATGTGTGCACTCAACTTCCAGAGTTAAACCCGTGTGTGGATTCCGCAGTCTGCAAACACTTTCTCTGCAGAGTCCCAAAACAGGCGTTTTCAGCCCATTACCGGCATATGGAAGAAACAGCAGTAAGCACAGGGAAATATCTGCTTCTGAATCCAAAACACAGCCATCTAACAGAACGGTTGTCAATGTGTGCACTCAACTTCCAGAGTTAAACCCGTGTGTGGATTCCACAGTCTGCAAACACTTTCTCTGCAGAGTCCCAAAACAGGCGTTTTCAGCCCATTACCGGCATATGGAAGAAACAGCAGTAAGCACAGGGAAATATCTGCTTCTAAATCCAAAACGCAGCTATCTAACAGAACGGTTGTCAATGTGTGCACTCAACTTCCAGAGTTAAACCCGTGTGTGGATTCCGCAGTCTGCAAACACTTTCTCTGCAGAGTCCCAAAACAGGCGTTTTCAGCCCATTACCGGCATATGGAAGAAACAGCAGTAAGCACAGGGAAATATCTGCTTCTGAATCCAAAACACAGCCATCTAACAGAACGGTTGTCAATGTGTGCACTCAACTTCCAGAGTTAAACCCGTGTGTGGATTCAGCAGTCTGCAAACACTTTCTCTGCAGAGTCCCAAAACAGGCGTTTTCAGCCCATTACCGGCATATGGAAGAAACAGCAGTAAGCACAGGGAAATATCTGCTTCTAAATCCAAAACGCAGCTATCTAACAGAACGGTTGTCAATGTGTGCACTCAACTTCCAGAGTTAAAACCGTGTGTGGATTCCGCAGTCTGCAAACACTTTCTCTGCAGAGTCCCAAAACAGGCGTTTTCAGCCCATTACCGGCATATGGAAGAAACAGCAGTAAGCACAGGGAAATATCTGCTTCTAAATCCAAAACGCAGCTATCTAACAGAATGGTTGTCAATGTGTGCACTCAACTTCCAGAGTTAAACCCGTGTGTGGATTCAGCAGTCTGCAAACACTTTCTCTGCAGAGTCCCAAAACAGGCGTTTTCAGCCCATTACCGGCATAGGGAAGAAAGAGCAGTAAGCTCAGGGAAATATCTGCTTCTAAATCCAAAACGCAGCTATCTAACAGAACGGCTGTCAATGTGCGCACTCAACTTCCAGAGTTAAACCCGTGTGTGGATTCAGCAGTCTGCAAACACTTTCTCTGCAGAGTCCCAAAACAGGCGTTTTCAGCCCATTACCGGCATATGGAAGAAACAGCAGTAAGCACAGGGAAATATCTGCTTCTAAATCCAAAACGCAGCTATCTAACAGAACGGTTGTCAATGTGTGCACTCAACTTCCAGAGTTAAAACCGTGTGTGGATTCAGCAGTCTGCAAACACTTTCTCTGCAGAGTCCCAAAACAGGCGTTTTCAGCCCATTACCGGCATAGGGAAGAAAGAGCAGTAAGCTCAGGGAAATATCTGCTTCTAAATCCAAAACGCAGCTATCTAACAGAACGGTTGTCAATGTGCGCACTCAACTTCCAGAGTTAAACCCGTGTGTGGATTCCGCAGTCTGCAAACACTTTCTCTGCAGAGTCCCAAAACAGGCGTTTTCAGCCCATTACCGGCATATGGAAGAAACAGCAGTAAGCACAGGGAAATATCTGCTTCTAAATCCAAAACGCAGCTATCTAACAGAACGGTTGTCAATGTGTGCACTCAACTTCCAGAGTTAAAACCGTGTGTGGATTCAGCAGTCTGCAAACACTTTCTCTACAGAGTCCCAAAACAGGCATTTTCAGCCCATTACCGGCATAAGGAAGAAACAGCAGTAAGCACAGGGAAATATCTGGTTCTAAATTCAAAACGCAGCTATCTAACAGAACGGTTGTCAATGTTTGCACTCAACTTCCAGAATTAAACCCGTGTGTGGATTCAGCAGTCTGCAAACACTTTCTCTGCAGAGTCCCAAAACAGGCGTTTTCAGCCCATTACCGGCATATGGAAGAAAATGCAGTAAGCACAGGGAAATATCTGCTTCTAAATCCACAAAGCAGCCATCTAACAGAACGGTTGTCAATGTGTGCACTCAACTTCCAGAGTTAAACCCGTGTGTGGATTCAGCAGTCTGCAAACACTTTCTCTGCAGAGTCCCAAAACAGGCGTTTTCAGCCCATTACCGGCATATGGAAGAAACAGCAGTAAGCACAGGGAAATATCTGCTTCTAAATCCAAAACGCAGCCATCTAACAGAACGGTTGTCAATGTGTGCACTCAACTTCCAGAGTTAAACCCGTGTGTGGATTCCGCAGTCTGCAAACACTTTCTCTGCAGAGTCCCAAAACAGGCGTTTTCAGCCCATTACCGGCATATGGAAGAAACAGCAGTAAGCACAGGGAAATATCTGCTTCTAAATCCAAAACGCAGCTATCTAACAGAACGGTTGTCAATGTGTGCACTCAACTTCCAGAGTTAAACCCGTGTGTGGATTCCGCAGTCTGCAAACACTTTCTCTGCAGAGTCCCAAAACAGGCGTTTTCAGCCCATTACCGGCATATGGAAGAAACAGCAGTAAGCACAGGGAAATATCTGCTTCTATATCCAAAACGCAGCTATCTAACAGAACGGTTGTCAGTGTGTGCACTCAACTTCCAGAGTTAAACCCGTGTGTGGATTCAGCAGTCTGCAAACACTTTCTCTACAGAGTCCCAAAACAGGCATTTTCAGCCCATTACCGGCATAAGGAAGAAACAGCAGTAAGCACAGGGAAATATCTGGTTCTAAATTCAAAACGCAGCTATCTAACAGAACGGTTGTCAATGTGTGCACTCAACTTCCAGAATTAAACACGTGTGTGGATTCAGCAGTCTGCAAACACTTTCTCTGCAGAGTCCCAAAACAGGCGTTTTCAGCCCATTACCGGCATATAGAAGAAACAGCAGTAAGCACAGGGAAATATCTGCTTCTAAGTCCAAAACGCAGCTATCTAACAGAACGGTTTTCAATGTGTGCACTCAACTTCCAGAGTTAAACCCGTGTGTGGATTCCGCAGTCTGCAAACACTTTCTCTGCAGAGTCCCAAAACAGGCATTTTCAGCCCATTACCGGCATAAGGAAGAAACAGCAGTAAGCACAGGGAAATATCTGGTTCTAAATTCAAAACGCAGCTATCTAACAGAACGGTTGTCAATGTGTGCACTCAACTTCCGGAATTAAACCCGTGTGTGGATTCAGCAGTCTGCAAACACTTTCTCTGCAGAGTCCCAAAACAGGCGTTTTCAGCCCATTACCGGCATATGGAAGAAAATGCAGTAAGCACAGGGAAATATCTGCTTCTAAATCCACAAAGCAGCCATCTAACAGAACGGTTGTCAATGTGTGCACTCAACTTCCAGAGTTAAACCCGTGTGTGGATTCAGCAGTCTGCAAACACTTTCTCTGCAGAGTCCCAAAACAGGCGTTTTCAGCCCATTACCGGCATATGGAAGAAACAGCAGTAAGCACAGGGAAATATCTGCTTCTAAATCCAAAACGCAGCCATCTAACAGAACGGTTGTCAATGTGTGCACTCAACTTCCAGAGTTAAACCCGTGTGTGGATTCCGCAGTCTGCAAACACTTTCTCTGCAGAGTCCCAAAACAGGCGTTTTCAGCCCATTACCGGCATATGGAAGAAACAGCAGTAAGCACAGGGAAATATCTGCTTCTATATCCAAAACGCAGCTATCTAACAGAACGGTTGTCAGTGTGTGCACTCAACTTCCAGAGTTAAACCCGTGTGTGGATTCAGCAGTCTGCAAACACTTTCTCTACAGAGTCCCAAAACAGGCATTTTCAGCCCATTACCGGCATAAGGAAGAAACAGCAGTAAGCACAGGGAAATATCTGGTTCTAAATTGAAAACGCAGCTATCTAACAGAACGGTTGTCAATGTGTGCACTCAACTTCCAGAATTAAACACGTGTGTGGATTCAGCAGTCTGCAAACACTTTCTCTGCAGAGTCCCAAAACAGGCGTTTTCAGCCCATTACCGGCATATAGAAGAAACAGCAGTAAGCACAGGGAAATATCTGCTTCTAAGTCCAAAAGGCAGCTATCTAACAGAACGGTTTTCAATGTGTGCACTCAACTTCCAGAGTTAAACCCGTGTGTGGATTCCGCAGTCTGCAAACACTTTCTCTGCAGAGTCCCAAAACAGGCGTTTTCAGCCCATTACCGGCATATGGAAGAAACAGCAGTAAGCACAGGGAAATATCTGCTTCTAAATCCAAAACGCAGCCATCTAACAGAACGGTTGTCAATGTGTGCACTCAACTTCCAGAGTTAAACCCGTGTGTGGATTCCGCAGTCTGCAAACACTTTCTCTGCAGAGTCCCAAAACAGGCGTTTTCAGTCCATTACCGGCATATGGAAGAAACAGCAGTAAGCACAGGGAAATATCTGCTTCTAAATCCAAAACGCAGCTATCTAACAGAAAGGTTGTCAATGTGTGCACTCAACTTCCAGAGTTAAACCCGTGTGTGGATTCCGCAGTCTGCAAACACTTTCTCTGCAGAGTCCCAAAACAGGCGTTTTCAGCCCATTACCGGCATATGGAAGAAACAGCAGTAAGCACAGGGAAATACCTGCTTATAAATCCAAAACGCAGCTATCTAACAGAACGGTTGTCAATGTGTGCACTCAACTTCCAGAGTTAAACCCGTGTGTGGATTCAGCAGTCTGCAAACACTTTCTCTACAGAGTCCCAAAACAGGCATTTTCAGCCCATTACCGGCATAAGGAAGAAACAGCAGTAAGCACAGGGAAATATCTGGTTCTAAATTCAAAACGCAGCTATCTAACAGAACGGTTGTCAATGTGTGCACTCAACTTCCAGAATTAAACACGTGTGTGGATTCAGCAGTCTGCAAACACTTTCTCTGCAGAGTCCCAAAACAGGTGTTTTCAGCCCATTACCGGCATATGGAAGAAAATGCAGTAAGCACAGGGAAATATCTGCTTCTAAATCCAAAACACAGCCATCTAACAGAACGGTTGTCAATGTGTGCACTCAACTTCCAGAGTTAAACCCGTGTGTGGATTCCGCAGTCTGCAAACACTTTCTCTGCAGAGTCCCAAAACAGGCGTTTTCAGCCCATTACCGGCATATGGAAGAAACAGCAGTAAGCACAGGGAAATATCTGCTTCTAAATCCAAAACGCAGCTATCTAACAGAACGGTTGTCAATGTGTGCACTCAACTTCCAGAGTTAAACCCGTGTGTGGATTCAGCAGTCTGCAAACACTTTCTCTGCAGAGTCCCAAAACAGGCGTTTTCAGCCCATTACCGGCATATGGAAAAAACAGCAGTAAGCACAGGGAAATATCTGCTTCTAAATCCAAAACGCAGCTATCTAACAGAACGGTTGTCAATGTGTGCACTCAACTTCCAGAGTTAAACCCATGTGTGGATTCAGCAGTCTGCAAACACTTTCTCTGCAGAGTCCCAAAACAGGCGTTTTCAGCCCATTACCGGCATATGGAAGAAACAGCAATAAGCACAGGGAAATATCTGCTTCTAAATCCAAAACGCAGCTATCTAACAGAACGGTTGTCAATGTGTGCACTCAACTTCCAGAGTTAAACCCGTGTGTGGATTCCGCAGTCTGCAAACACTTTCTCTGCAGAGTCCCCAAACAGGCGTTTTCAGCCCATTACCGGCATATGGAAGAAACAGCAGTAAGCACAGGGAAATATCTGCTTCTGAATCCAAAACACAGCCATCTAACAGAACGGTTGTCAATGTGTGCACTCAACTTCCAGAGTTAAACCCGTGTGTGGATTCCGCAGTCTGCAAACACTTTCTCTGCAGAGTCCCAAAACAGGCGTTTTCAGCCCATTACCAGCATATGGAAGAAACAGCAGTAAGCACAGGGAAATATCTGCTTCTAAATCCAAAACGCAGCTATCTAACAGAACGGTTGTCAATGTGTGCACTCAACTTCCAGAGTTAAACCCGTGTGTGGATTCCGCAGTCTGCAAACACTTTCTCTGCAGAGTCCCAAAACAGGCGTTTTCAGCCCATTACCGGCATATGGAAGAAACAGCAGTAAGCACAGGGAAATATCTGCTTCTAAATCCAAAACGCAGCTATCTAACAGAACGGTTGTCAATGTGTGCACTCAACTTCCAGAGTTAAACCCGTGTGTGGATTCAGCAGTCTGCAAACACTTTCTCTACAGAGTCCCAAAACAGGCATTTTCAGCCCATTACCGGCATAAGGAAGAAACAGCAGTAAGCACAGGGAAATATCTGGTTCTAAATTCAAAACGCAGCTATCTAACAGAACGGTTGTCAATGTGTGCACTCAACTTCCAGAATTAAACACGTGTGTGGATTCAGCAGTCTGCAAACACTTTCTCTGCAGAGTCCCAAAACAGGCGTTTTCAGCCCTTTACCGGCATAGGGAAGAAACAGCAGTAAGCACAGGGAAATATCTGCTTCTAAATCCAAAACGCAGCTATCTAACAGAACGGTTGTCAATGTGTGCACTCAACTTCCAGAGTTAAACCCGTGTGTGGATTCAGCAGTCTGCAAACACTTTCTCTGCAGAGTCCCAAAACAGGCGTTTTCAGCCCATTACCGGCATATGGAAGAAACAGCAGTAAGCACAGGGAAATATCTGCTTCTAAATCCAAAACGCAGCTATCTAACAGAACGGTTGTCAATGTGTGCACTCAACTTCCATAGTTAAACCCGTGTGTGCATTCAGCAGTCTGCAAACACTTTCTCTGCAGAGTCCCAAAACAGGCGTTTTCAGCCCATTACTGGCATATGGAAGAAACAGCAGTAAGCACAGTGAAATATCTGCTTCTAAATCCAAAACGCAGCTATCTAACAGAACGGTTGTCAATGTGTGCACTCAACTTCCAGAGTTAAACCCATGTGTGGATTCAGCAGTCTGCAAACACTTTCTCTGCAGAGTCCCAAAACAGGCGTTTTCAGCCCATTACCGGCATATGGAAGAAACAGCAGTAAGCACAGGGAAATATCTGCTTCTAAATCCAAAACGCAGCTATCTAACAGAACGGTTGTCAATGTGTGCACTCAACTTCCAGAGTTAAACCCGTGTGTGGATTCCGCAGTCTGCAAACACTTTCTCTGCAGAGTCCCAAAACAGGCGTTTTCAGCCCATTACCGGCATATGGAAGAAACAGCAGTAAGCACAGGGAAATATCTGCTTCTGAATCCAAAACACAGCCATCTAACAGAACGGTTGTCAATGTGTGCACTCAACTTCCAGAGTTAAACCCGTGTGTGGATTCCACAGTCTGCAAACACTTTCTCTGCAGAGTCCCAAAACAGGCGTTTTCAGCCCATTACCGGCATATGGAAGAAACAGCAGTAAGCACAGGGAAATATCTGCTTCTAAATCCAAAACGCAGCTATCTAACAGAACGGTTGTCAATGTGTGCACTCAACTTCCAGAGTTAAACCCGTGTGTGGATTCCGCAGTCTGCAAACACTTTCTCTGCAGAGTCCCAAAACAGGCGTTTTCAGCCCATTACCGGCATATGGAAGAAACAGCAGTAAGCACAGGGAAATATCTGGTTCTAAATTCAAAACGCAGCTATCTAACAGAACGGTTGTCAATGTGTGCACTCAACTTCCAGAATTAAACCCGTGTGTGGATTCAGCAGTCTGCAAACACTTTCTCTGCAGAGTCCCAAAACAGGCGTTTTCAGCCCATTACCGGCATATGGAAGAAAATGCAGTAAGCACAGGGAAATATCTGCTTCTAAATCCACAAAGCAGCCATCTAACAGAACGGTTGTCAATGTGTGCACTCAACTTCCAGAGTTAAACCCGTGTGTGGATTCAGCAGTCTGCAAACACTTTCTCTGCAGAGTCCCAAAACAGGCGTTTTCAGCCCATTACCGGCATATGGAAGAAACAGCAGTAAGCACAGGGAAATATCTGCTTCTAAATCCAAAACGCAGCTATCTAACAGAACGGTTGTCAATGTGTGCACTCAACTTCCAGAGTTAAACCCGTGTGTGGATTCCAAAATCTGCAAACACTTTCTCTGCAGAGTCCCAAAACAGGCGTTTTCAGCCCATTACCGGCATATGGAAGAAACAGCAGTAAGCACAGGGAAATATCTGCTTCTAAATCCAAAACGCAGCCATCTAACAGAACGGTTGTCAATGTGTGCACTCAACTTCCAGAGTTAAACCCGTGTGTGGATTCCGCAGTCTGCAAACACTTTCTCTGCAGAGTCCCAAAACAGGCGTTTTCAGCCCATTACCGGCATATGGAAGAAACAGCAGTAAGCACAGGGAAATATCTGCTTCTAAATCCAAAACGCAGCTATCTAACAGAACGGTTGTCAATGTGTGCACTCAACTTCCAGAGATAAACCCGTGTGTGGATTCCGCAGTCTGCAAACACTTTCTCTGCAGAGTCCCAAAACAGGCGTTTTCAGCCCATTACCGGCATATGGAAGAAACAGCAGTGAGCACAGGGAAATATCTGCTTCTAAATCCAAAACGCAGCTATCTAACAGAACTGTTGTCAATGTGTGCATTCAACTTCCAGAGTTAAACCCGTGTGTGGATTCCGCAGTCTGCAAACACTTCCTCTGCAGAGTCCCAAAACAGGCGTTTTCAGCCCATTACCGGCATATGGAAGAAACAGCAGTAAGCACAGGGAAATATCTGCTTCTAAATCTAAAACGCAGCTATCTAACAGAACGGTTGTCAATGTGTGCACTCAACTTCCAGAGTTAAACCCGTGTGTGGATTCCGCAGTCTGCAAACACTTTCTCTGCAGAGTCCCAAAACAGGCGTTTTCAGCCCATTACCGGCATAGGGAAGAAAGAGCAGTAAGCTCAGGGAAATATCTGCTTCTAAATCCAAAACGCAGCTATCTAACAGAACGGTTGTCAATGTGTGCACTCAACTTCCAGAGTTAAACCCGTGTGTGGATTCAGCAGTCTGCAAACACTTTCTCTGCAGAGTCCCAAAACAGGCGTTTTCAGCCCATTACTGGCATATGGAAGAAACAGCAGTAAGCACAGGGAAATATCCGCTTCTAAATCCAAAACGCAGCTATCTAACAGAACGGTTGTCAATGTGTGCACTCAACTTCCAGAGTTAAACCCGTGTGTGGATTCAGCAGTCTGCAAACACTTTCTCTGCAGAGTCCCAATTCAGGGGTTCTCAACCCATTACCGGCATATGGAAGAAACAGCAGTAAGCACAGGGAAATATCTGCTTCTAAATCCAAAACGCAGCTATCTAACAGAACGGTTGTCAATGTGTGCACTCAACTTCCAGAGTTAAACCCGTGTGTGGATTCCGCAGTCTGCAAACACTTTCTCTGCAGAGTCCCAAAACAGGCGTTTTCAGCCCAGTACCGGCATATGGAAGAAACAGTAGTAAGCACAGGGAAATATCTGCTTCTAAATCCAAAACGCAGCTATCTAACAGAACGGTTGTCAATGTGTGCACTCAACTTCCATAGTTAAACCCGTGTGTGGATTCAGCAGTCTGCAAACACTTTCTCTGCAGAGTCCCAAAACAGGCGTTTTCAGCCCATTACTGGCATATGGAAGAAACAGCAGTAAGCACAGTGAAATATCTGCTTCTAAATCCAAAACGCAGCTATCTAACAGAACGGTTGTAAATGTGTGCACTCAACTTCCTGAGTTAAACCCAAGTGTGGATTCCGCAGTCTGCATACACTTTCTCTGCAGAGTCCCAAAACAGGCGTTTTCAGCCCATTACCGGCATATGGAAGAAACAGCAGTAAGCACAGGGAAATATCTGGTTCTAAATCCAAAACGCAGCTATCTAACAGAACGGTTGTCAATGTGTGCACTCAACTTCCAGAATTAAACCCGGGTGTGGATTCAGCAGTCTGCAAACACTTTCTCTGCAGAGTCCCAAAACAGGCGTTTTCAGCCCATTACCGGCATATGGAAGAAACAGCAGTAAGCACAGGGAAATATCTGCTTCTAAATCCAAAACGCAGCCATCTAACAGAACGGTTGTCAATGTGTGCACTCAACTTCCAGAGTTAATCCCGTGTGTGGATTCAGCAGTCTGCAAACACTTTCTCTGCAGAGTCCCAAAACAGGCGTTTTCAGCCCATTACCGGCATAGGGAAGAAAGAGCAGTAAGCTCAGGGAAATATCTGCTTCTAAATCCAAAATGCAGCTATCTAACAGAACGGTTGTCAATGTGTGCACTCAACTTCCAGAGTTAAACCCGTGTGTGGATTCCGCAGTCTGCAAACACTTTCTCTGCAGAGTCCCAAAACAGGCGTTTTCAGCCCATTACCGGCATATGGAAGAAACAGCAGTAAGCACAGGGAAATATCTGCTTCTAAATCCAAAACGCAGCTATCTAACAGAACGGTTGTCAATGTGTGCACTCAACTTCCAGAGTTAAACCCGTGTGTGGATTCAGCAGTCTGCAAACACTTTCTCTACAGAGTGCCAAAACAGGCATTTTCAGCCCATTACCGGCATAAGGAAGAAACAGCAGTAAGCACAGGGAAATATCTGGTTCTAAATTCAAAACGCAGCTATCTAACAGAACGGTTGTCAATGTGTGCACTCAACTTCCAGAATTAAACACGTGTGTGGATTCAGCAGTCTGCAAACACTTTCTCTGCAGAGTCCCAAAACAGGCGTTTTCAGCCCATTACCGGCATATGGAAGAAAATGCAGTAAGCACAGGGAAATATCTGCTTCTAAATCCAAAACGCAGCCATCTAACAGAACGGTTGTCAATGTGTGCACTCAACTTCCAGAGTTAAACCCGTGTGTGGATTCCGCAGTCTGCAAACACTTTCTCTGCAGAGTCCCAAAACAGGCGTTTTCAGCCCATTACCGGCATAGGGAAGAAAGAGCAGTAAGCTCAGGGAAATATCTGCTTCTAAATCCAAAATGCAGCTATCTAACAGAACGGTTGTCAATGTGTGCACTCAACTTCCAGAGTTAAACCCGTGTGTGGATTCCGCAGTCTGCAAACACTTTCTCTGCAGAGTCCCAAAACAGGCGTTTTCAGCCCATTACCGGCATATGGAAGAAACAGCAGTAAGCGCAGGGAAATATCTGCTTCTAAATCCAAAACGCAGCTATCTAACAGAACGGTTGTCAATGTGTGCACTCAACTTCCAGAGTTAAACCCGTGTGTGGATTCAGCAGTCTGCAAACACTTTCTCTGCAGAGTCCCAAAACAGGCCTTTTCAGACCATTACCGGCATATGGAAGAAAACGCAGTAAGCACAGGGAAATATCTGCTTCTAAATCCAAAACGCAGCTATCTAACAGAACGGTTGTCAATGTGTGCACTCAACTACCAGAGTTAAACCCGTGTGTGGATTCAGCAGTCTGCAAACACTTTCTCTGCAGAGTCCCAAAACAGGCGTTTTCAGCCCATTACCGGCATATGGAAGAAACAGCAGTAAGCACAGGGAAATATCTGCTTCTAAATCCAAAACGCAGCTATCTAACAGAACGGTTGTCAATGTGTGCACTCAACTTCCAGAGTTAAACCCGTGTGTGGATTCAGCAGTCTGCAAACACTTTCTCTGCAGAGTCCCAAAACAGGCGTTTTCAGCCCATTACCGGCATATGGAAGAAACAGCAGTAAGCACAGGGAAATATCTGCTTCTAAATCCAAAACGAAGCTATCTAACAGAACGGTTGTCAATGTGTGCACTCAACTTCCATAGTTAAACCCGTGTGTGCATTCAGCAGTCTGCAAACACTTTCTCTGCAGAGTCCCAAAACAGGCGTTTTCAGCCCATTACTGGCATATGGAAGAAACAGCAGTAAGCACAGTGAAATATCTGCTTCTAAATCCAAAACGCAGCTATCTAACAGAACGGTTGTCAATGTGTGCACTCAACTTCCAGAGTTAAACCCATGTGTGGATTCAGCAGTCTGCAAACACTTTCTCTGCAGAGTCCCAAAACAGGCGTTTTCAGCCCATTACCGGCATATGGAAGAAACAGCAGTAAGCACAGGGAAATATCTGCTTCTAAATCCAAAACGAAGCTATCTAACAGAACGGTTGTCAATGTGTGCACTCAACTTCCATAGTTAAACCCGTGTGTGCATTCAGCAGTCTGCAAACACTTTCTCTGCAGAGTCCCAAAACAGGCGTTTTCAGCCCATTACTGGCATATGGAAGAAACAGCAGTAAGCACAGTGAAATATCTGCTTCTAAATCCAAAACGCAGCTATCTAACAGAACGGTTGTCAATGTGTGCACTCAACTTCCAGAGTTAAACCCATGTGTGGATTCAGCAGTCTGCAAACACTTTCTCTGCAGAGTCCCAAAACAGGCGTTTTCAGCCCATTACCGGCATATGGAAGAAACAGCAGTAAGCACAGGGAAATATCTGCTTCTGAATTCAAAACACAGCCATCTAACAGAACGGTTGTCAATGTGTGCACTCAACTTCCAGAGTTAAACCCGTGTGTGGATTCCGCAGTCTGCAAACACTTTCTCTGCAGAGTCCCAAAACAGGCGTTTTCAGCCCATTACCGGCATATGGAAGAAACAGCAGTAAGCACAGGGAAATATCTGCTTCTAAATCCAAAACGCAGCTATCTAACAGAATGGTTGTCAATGTGTGCACTCAACTTCCAGAGTTAAACCCGTGTGTGGATTCAGCAGTCTGCAAACACTTTCTCTGCAGAGTCCCAAAACAGGCGTTTTCAGCCCATTACCGGCATAGGGAAGAAACAGCAGTAAGCACAGGGAAATATCTGCTTCTAAATCCAAAACGCAGCTATCTAACAGAACGGTTGTCAATGTGTGCACTCAACTTCCAGAGTTAAACCTGTGTGTGGATTCCGCAGTCTGCAAACACTTTCTCTGCAGAGTCCCAAAACAGGCGTCTTCAGCCCATTACCGGCATATGGAAGAAACAGCAGTAAGCACAGGGAAATATCTGGTTCTAAATCCAAAACGGAGCTATCTAACGGAACGGTTGTCAATGTGTGCACTCAACTTCCAGAGTTAAACCCGTGTGTGGATTCCGCAGTCTGCAAACACTTTTACTGCAGAGTCCCAAAACAGGCGTTTTCAGCCCATTACCGGCATACGGAAGAAACAGCAGTAAGCGCAGGGAAATATCTGCTTCTAAATCCAAAACGCAGCTATCTAACAGAACGGTTGTCAACGTGTGCACTCAACTTCCAGAGTTAAACCCGTGTGTGGATTCAGCAGTCTGCAAACACTTTCTCTGCAGAGTCCCAAAACAGGCGTTTTCAGCCCATTACCGGCATATGGAAGAAACCGCAGTAAGCACAGGGAAATACATGCTTCTAAATCCAAAACGCAGCTATCTAACAGAACGGTTGTCAATGTGTGCACTCAACTTCCAGAGTTAAACCCGTGTGTGGATTCAGCAGTCTGCAAACACTTTCTCTACAGAGTCCCAAAACAGGCGTTTTCAGCCCATTACCGGCATATGGAAGAAACAGCAGTAAGCACAGGGAAATATCTGCTTCTAATTTCAAAATGCAGCTATCTAACAGAACGGTTGTCAATGTGTGCACTCAACTTCCAGAATTAAACACGTGTGTGGTTTCAGCAGTCTGCAAACACTTTCTCTGCAGAATCCCAAAACAGGCGTTTTCAGCTCATTACCGGCATATGGAAGAAAATGCAGTAAGCACAGGGAAATATCTGCTTCTAAATCCAAAACGCAGCTATCTAACAGAACGGTTGTCAATGTGTGCACTCAACTTCCAGAGTTAAATCCAAGTGTTGATTCAGCAGTCTGCAAACACTTTCTCTACAGAGTCCCAAAACAGGCATTTTCATCCCATTACCGGCATAAGGAAGAAACAGCAGTAAGCACAGGGAAATATCTGCTTCTAAATCCAAAACGCAGCTATCTAACAGAACGGTTGTCAATGTGTGCACTCAACTTCCAGAATTAAACACGTGTGTGGATTCCGCAGTCTGCAAACACTTTCTCTGCAGAGTCCCAAAACAGGCGTTTTCAGCCCATTACCGGCATGTGGAAGAAAAAGCAGTAAGCACAGGGAAATATCTGCTTCTAAATCCGAAACGCAGCTATCTAACAGAACGGTTGTCAATGTGTGCACTCAACTTCCAGAGTTAAACCCGTGTGTGGATTCAGCAGTCTGCAAACACTTTCTCTGCAGTGTCCCAAAACAGGCGTTTTCAGCCCATTACCGGCATATGGAAGAAACAGCCGTAAGCACAGGGAAATATCTGCTTCTAAATCCAAAACGCAGCTATCTAACAGAACGGTTGTCAATGTGTGCACTCAACTTCCAGAGTTAAACCCGTGTGTGGATTCCGCAGTCTGCAAACACTTTCTCTGCAGAGTCCCAAAACAGGCGTTTTCAGCCCATTACCGGCATATGGAAGAAACAGCAGTAAGCACAGGGAAATATCTGCTTCTAAATCCAAAACGCAGCTATCTAACAGAACGGTTGTCAATGTGTGCACTCAACTTCCAGAGTTAAACCCGTGTGTGGATTCAGCAGTCTGCAAACACTTTCTCTGCAGAGTCCCAAAACAGGCGTTTTCAGCCCATTACCGGCATATGTAAGAAACAGCAGTAAGCAGAGGGAAATATCTGCTTCTAAATCCAAAACGCAGCTATCTAACAGAACGGTTGTCAATGTGTGCACTCAACTTCCAGAGTTAAACCCGTGTGTGGATTCCACAGTCTGCAAACACTTTCTCTGCAGAGTCCCAAAGCAGGCGTTTTCAGCCCTTTACCGGGATATGGAATAAACAGCAGTAAGCAGAGGGAAATATCTGCTTCTAAATCCAAAACGCAGCTATCTAACAGAACGGTTGTCAATGTGTGCACTCAACTTCCAGAGTTAAACCCGTGTGTGGATTCAGCAGTCTGCAAACACTTTCTCTGCAGAGTCCCAAAACAGGCGTTTTCAGCCCATTACCGGCATATGGAAGAAACAGCAGTAAGCACAGGGAAATAACTGCTTCTAAATCCAAAACGCAGCTATCTAACAGAACGGTTGTCAATGTGTGCACTCAACTTCCAGAGCTAAACCCGTGTGTGGATTCAGCAGTCTGCAAACACTTTCTCTGCAGAGTCCCAAAACAGGCGTTTTCAGCCCATTACCGGCATATGGAAGAAACAGCAGTAAGCACAGGGAAATATCTGCTTCTAAATCCAAAACGCAGCTATCTAACAGAACGGTTGTCAACGTGTGCACTCAACTTCCAGAGTTAAACCCGTGTGTGGATTCCGCAGTCTGCAAACACTTTCTCTGCAGAGTCCCAAAACAGGCGTTTTCAGCCCATTACCGGCATGTGAAAGAAACAGCAGTAAGCACAGGGAAATATCTGCTTCTAAATCCAAAACGCAGCTATCTAACAGAACGGTTGTCAATGTGTGCACTCAAATTCCAGAGTTAAACCCGTGTGCGGATTCAGCAGTCTGCAAACACTTTCTCTGCAGAGTCCCAAAACAGGCGTTTTCAGCCCATTACCGGCATATGGAGGAAACAGCAGTAAGCACAGGGAAATATCTGCTTCTAAATCCAAAACGCAGCTATCTAACAGAACGGTTGTCAATTTGTGCACTCAACTTCCAGAGTTATACCCGTGTTTGGATTCCACAGTCTGCAAACACTTTCTCTACAGAGTCCCAAAACAGGCGTTATCAGCCCATTACCGGCATAAGGAAGAAACAGCAGTAAGCACAGGGAAATATCTGCTTCTAAATTCAAAACGCAGCTATCTAACAGAACGGTTGTCAATGTGTGCACTCAAATTCCAGAATTAAACACGTGTGTGGATTCAGCAGTCTGCAAACACTTTCTCTGCAGAGTCCCAAAACAGGCGTTTTCAGCCCATTACCGGCATATGGAAGAAAATGCAGTAAGCACAGGGAAATATCTGCTTCTAAATCCAAAACGCAGCTATCTAACAGAACGGTTGTCAATGTGTGCACTCAACTTCCAGAGTTAAACCCGTGTGTGGATTCAGCAGTCTGCAAACACTTTCTCTGCAGAGTCCCAAAACAGGCCTTTTCAGCCCATTACCGGCATATGGAAGAAACAGCAGTAAGCACAGGGAAATATCTGCTTCTAAATCCAAAACGCAGCTATCTAACAGAACGGTTGTCAATGTGTGCACTCAACATCCAGAGTTAGACCCGTGTGTGGATTCAGCAGTCTGCAAACACTTTCTCTGCAGAGTCCCAAAACAGGCGTTTTCAGCCCATTACCGGCATATGGAAGAAACAACACTAAGCACAGGGAAATACCTGCTTCTAAATCCAAAACGCAGCTATCTAACAGAACGGTTGTCAATGTGTGCACTCAACTTCCAGAATTAAACACGTGTGTGGATTCAGCAGTCTGCAAACACTTTCTCTGCAGAGTCCCAAAACAGGCGTTTTCAGCCCATTACCGGCATATGGAAGAAACAGCAGTAAGCACAGGGAAATATCTGTTTCTAAATCCAAAACGCAGCGATCTAACAGAACGGTTGTCAACGTGTGCACTCAACTTCCAGAGTTAAACCCGTGTGTGGATTCCGCAGTCTGCAAGCACTTTCTCTGCAGAGTCCCAAAACAGGCGTTTTCAGCTCATTACCGGCATATGGAAGAAACCGCAGTAAGCACAGGGAAATACATGCTTCTAAATCCAAAACGCAGCTATCTAACAGAACGGTTGTCAATGTGTGCACTCATCTTCCAGAGTTAAACCCGTTTGTGGATACAGCAGTCTGCAAACACTTTCTCTACAGAGTCCCAAAACAGGCGTTTTCAGCCCATTACCGGCATATGGAAGAAACAGCAGTAAGCACAGGGAAATATCTGCTTCTAATTTCAAAACGCAGCTATCTAACAGAACGGTTGTCAATGTGTGCACTCAACTTCCAGAATTAAACCCGTGTGTTGATTCAGCAGTCTGCAAACACTTTCTCTGCAGAGTCCCAAAACAGGCGTTTTCAGCCCATTACCGGCATATGGAAGAAACAGCAGTAAGCACAGGGAAATATCTGCTTCTAAATCCAAAACGCAGCTATCTAACAGAACGGTTGTCAATGTGTGCACTCAACTTCCATAGTTAAAACCGTGTGTGGATTCAGCAGTCTGCAAACGCTTTCTCTGCAGAGTCCCAAAACAGGCGTTTTCAGCCCATTACTGGCATATGGAAGAAACAGCAGTAAGCACAGGGAAATATCTGCTTCTAAATCCAAAACGCAGCTATCTAACAGAACGGTTGTCAATGTGTGCACTCAACTTCCAGAGTTAAACCCGAGTGTGGATTCCGCAGTCTGCATACACTTTCTCTGCAGAGTCCCAAAACAGGCGTTTTCAGCCCATTACCGGCATATGGAAGAAACAGCAGTAAGCACAGGGAAATATCTGCTTCTAAATCCAAAACGCAGCTATCTAACAGAACGGTTGTCAATGTGTGCACTCAACTTCCAGAGTTAAACCCGTGTGTGGATTCAGCAGTCTGCAAACACTTTCTCTGCAGAGTCCCAAAGCAGGCGTTTTCAGCCCATTACCGGCATATGGAAGAAACAGCAGAAAGCACAGGGAAATATCTGCTTCTAAATCCAAAACGCAGCTATCTAACAGAACGGTTGTCAATGTGTGCACTCAACTTCCAGAGTTAAACCCGTATGTGGATTCCACAGTCTGCAAACACTTTCTCTGCAGAGTCCCAAAACAGGCGTCTTCAGCCCATTACCGGCATATGGAAGAAACAGCAGTAAGCACAGGGAAATATCTGCTTCTAAATCCAAAACGCAGATATCTAACAGAACGGTTGTCAATGTGTGCACTCAACTTCCAGAGTTAAACCCGTGTGTGGATTCAGCAGTCTGCAAACACTTTCTCTGCAGAGTCACAAAACAGGCGTTTTCAGCCCATTACCGGCATATGGAAGAAAGAGCAGTAAGCACAGGGAAATATCTGCTTCTAAATCCAAAACGCAGCTATCTAACAGAACGGTTGTCAATGTGTGCACTCAACTTCCAGAGTTAAACCCGTGTGTGGATTCAGCAGTCTGCACACACTTTCTCTGCAGAGTCCCAAAACAGGCGTTTTCAGCCCATTACCGGCATATGGAAGAAAGAGCAGTAAGCTCAGGGAAATATCTACTTCGAAATCCAAAACGCAGCTATCTAACAGAACGGTTGTCAATGTGTGCACTCAACTTACAGAGTTAAACCCGTCTGTGGATTCAGCAGTCTGCAAACACTTTCTCTGCAGAGTCCCAAAACAGGCGTTTTCAGCCCTTTACCGGCATATGGAAGAAACAGCAGTAAGCACAGGGAAATATCCGCTTCTAAATCCAAAACGCAGCTGTCTAAAAGAACGGTTGTCAATGTGTGCACTCAACTTCCAGAATTAAACCCGTGTGTGGATTCAGCAGTCTGCAAACACTTTCTCTGCAGAGTCCCAATTCAGGGGTTCTCAACCCATTACCGGCTTATGGAAGAAACAGCAGTAAGCACAGGGAAATATCTGCTTCTAAATCCAAAACGCAGCTATCTAACAGAACGGTTGTCAATGTGTGCACTCAACTTCCTGAGTTAAACCCGTGGGTGGATTCCGTAGTCTGCAAACACTTTCTCTGCAGAGTCCCAAAACAGGCGTTTTCAGCCCATTACCGGCATATGGAAGAAACAGCAGTAAGCACAGGGAAATATCTGCTTCTAAATCCGAAACGCAGGTATCTAACAGAACGGTTGTCAATGTGTGCACTCAACTTCCAGAGTTAAACCCGTGTGTGGATTCCGCAGTCTGCAAACACTTTCTCTACAGAGTCCCAAAAACAGGCATTTTCAGCCCATTACCGGCATAAGGAAGAAACAGCAGTAAGCACAGGGAAATATCTGGTTCTAAATTCAAAACGCAGCTATCTAACAGAACGGTTGTCAATGTGTGCACTCAACTTCCAGAATTAAACACGTGTGTGGATTCAGCAGTCTGCAAACACTTTCTCTGCAGAGTCCCAAAACAGGCGTTTTCAGCCCATTACCGGCATATGGAAGAAAATGCAGTAAGCACAGGGAAATATCTGCTTCTAAATCCAAAACGCAGCAATCTAACAGAACGGTTGTCAATGTGTGCACTCAACTTCCAGAGTTAAACCCATGTGTGGATTCAGCAGTCTGCAAACACTTTCTCTGCAGAGTCCCAAAACAGGCGTTTTCAGCCCATTACCGGCATATGGAAGAAACAGCAGTAAGCACAGGGAAATATCTGCTTCTAAATCCAAAACGCAGCTATCTAACAGAACGGTTGTCAATGTGTGCACTCAACTTCCAGAGTTAAACCCGTGTGTGGATTCCGCAGACTGCAAACACTTTCTCTGAAAGAGTCCCAAAACAGGCGTTTTCAGCCCATTACCGGCATATGGAAGAAACAGCAGAAAGCACAGGGAAATATCTGCTTCTAAATCCAAAACGGAGCCATCTAACAGAACGGTTGTCAATGTGTGCACTCAACTTCCAGAGTTAAACCCGTGTGTGGATTCAGCAGTCTGCAAACACTTTCTCTGCAGAGTCCCAAAACAGGCGTTTTCAGCCCATTACCGGCATATGGAAGAAAATGCAGTAAGCACAGGGAAATATCTGCTTCTAAATCCAAAACGCAGCTATCTAACAGAACGGTTGTCAATGTGTGCACTCAACTTCCAGAGTTAAACCCGTGTGTGGATTCAGCAGTCTGCAAACACTTTCTCTGCAGAGTCCCAAAACAGGCGTTTTCAGCCCATTACCGGCATATGGAAGAAACAGCAGTAAGCACAGGGAAATATCTGCTTCTAAATCCAAAACGCAGCTATCTAACAGAACGGTTGTCAATGTGTGCACTCAACTTGCAGAGTTAAACCCGTGTGTGGATTCAGCAGTCTGCAAACACTTTCTCTGCAGAGTCCCAAAACAGGCGTTTTCAGCCCATTACCGGCTTATGGAAGAAACAACACTAAGCACAGGGAAATACCTGCTTCTAAATCCAAAACGCAGCTATCTAACAGAACGGTTGTCAATGTGTGCACTCAACTTCCAGAATTAAACAAGTGTGTGGATTCAGCAGTCTGCAAACACTTTCTCTGCAGAGTCCCAAAACAGGCGTTTTCAGCCCATTACCGGCATATGGAAGAAACAGCAGTAAGCACAGGGAAATATCTGCTTCTAAATCCAAAACGCAGCTATCTAACAGAACGGTTGTCAATGTGTGCACTCAACTTCCAGAGTTAAACCCGAGTGTGGATTCCGCAGTCTGCATACACTTTCCCTGCAGAGTCCCAAGACAGGCGTTTTCAGCCCTTTACCGGCATATGGAAGAAACAGCAGTAAGCACAGGGAAATATCTGGTTCTAAATCCAAAACACAGCTATCTAACAGAACGGTTGTCAATGTGTGCACTCAACTTCCAGAGTTAAACCCGTGTGTGGATTCAGCAGTCTGCAAACACTTTCTCTGCAGAGTCCCAAAACAGGCGTTTTCAGCCCATTACCGGCATATGGAAGAAACAGCAGTAAGCACAGGGAAATATCTGCTTCTAAATTCAAAACGCAGCTATCTAACAGAACGGTTGTCAATGTGTGCACTCAACTTCCAGAGTTAAACCCGTGTGTGGATTCAGCAGTCTGCAAACACTTTCTCTGCAGAGTCCCAAAACAGGCGTTTTCAGCCCATTACCGGCATATGGAAGAAACAGCAGAAAGCACAGGGAAATATCTGCTTCTAAATCCAAAACGCAGCTATCTAACAGAACGGTTGTCAATGTGTGCACTCAACTTCCAGAGTTAAACCCGTGTGTGGATTCCACAGTCTGCAAACACTTTCTCTGCAGAGTCCCAAAACAGGCGTTTTCAGCCCATTACCGGCATATGGAAGAAACAGCAGTAAGCACAGGGAAATATCTGCTTCTAAATCCAAAACGCAGCTATCTAACAGAACGGTTGTCAATGTGTGCACTCAACTTCCAGAGTTAAACCCGTGTGTTGATTCCGCAGTCTGCAAACACTTTCTCTGCAGAGTCCCAAAACAGGCGTTTTCAGCCCATTACCGGCATATGGAAGAAACAGCAGTAAGCACAGGGAAATATCTGCTTCTAAATCGAAAACGCAGCTATCTAACAGAACGGTTGTCAATCTGTGCACTCAACTTCCAGAATTAAACCCGTGTGTGGATTCAGCAGTCTGCAAACACTTTCTCTGCAGAGTCCCAAAACAGGCGTTTTCAGCCCTTTACCGGCATAAGGAAGAAACAGCAGTAAGCACAGGGAATTATCTGCTTCTAAATCCAAAACACAGCTATCTAACAGAAAGGTTGTCAATGTGTGCACTCAACTTCCAGAATTAAACCCGTGTGTGGATTCACCAGTCTGCAAACACTTTCTCTGCAGAGTCCCAAAACAGGCGTTTTCAGCCCATTACCGGCATATGGAAGAAACAGCAGTAAGCACAGGGAAATACCTGCTTCTAAATCCAAAACGCAGCTATCTAACAGAACGGTTGTCAATGTGTGCACTCAACTTCCAGAGTTAAACCCGTGTGTGGATTCAGCAGTCTGCAAACACTTTCTCTGCAGAGTCCCAAAACCGGCGTTTTCAGCCCATTACCGGCATATGGAAGAAACAGCAGTTAGCACAGGGAAATATCTGCTTCTAAATCCAAAACGCAGCTATCTAACAGAAAGGTTGTCAATGTGTGCACTTAACTTCCAGAGTTAAACCCGTGTGTGGATTCCGCAGTCTGCAAACACTTTCTCTGCAGAGTCCCAAAAACAGGCGTTTTCAGCCCTTTACCGGCATATGGAAGAAACAGCAGTAAGCACAGGGAAATATCTGCTTCTAAATCCAAAACGCAGCTATCTAACAGAACGGTTGTCAATGTGTGCACTCAACTTCCAGAGTTAAACCCGTGTGTGGATTCAGCAGTCTGCAAACACTTTCTCTGCAGAGTCCCAAAACAGGCGATTTCAGCCCTTTACCGGCATATGGAAGAAAGAGCAGTAAGCTCATGAAAATATCTGCTTCTAAATCCAAAACGCAGCTATCTAACAGAACGGTTGTCAATGTGTGCACTCAACTTCCAGAATTAAACCCGTGTGTGGATTCAGAAGTCTGCAAACACTTTCTCTGCAGAGTCCCAATACAGGCGTTTTCAACCCATTACCGGCATATGGAAGAAACAGCAGTAAGCACAGGGAAATATCTGCTTCTAAATCCAAAACGCAGCTATCTAACAGAAAGGTTGTCAATGTGTGCACTCAACTTCCAGAGTTAAACCCGTGTGTGGATTCAGCAGTCTGCAAACACTTTCTCTGCAGAGTCCCAAAACAGGCGTTTTCAGCCCATTACCGGCATATGGAAGAAACAGCAGTAAGCACAGGGAAATATCTGCTTCTAAATCCAAAACGCAGCTATCTAACAGAACGGTTGTGAATGTGTGCACTCAACTTCCAGAGTTAAACCCGTGTGTGTATTCAGCAGTCTGCAAACACTTTCTGTGCAGAGTCCCAAAGCAGGCGTTTTCAGTCCATTACCGGCATATGGAAGAAACAGCAGTAAGCACAGGGAAATATCTGCTTCTAAATCCAAAACGCAGCTATCTAACAGAATGGTTGTCAATGTGTGCACTCAACTTCCAGAATTAAACACGTGTGTGGATTCCGCAGTCTGCAAACACTTTCTCTGCAGAGTCCCAAAACAGGCGTTTTCAGCCCATTACCGGCATATGGAAGAAACAGCAGTAAGCACAGGGAAATACCTGCTTCTAAATCCAAAACTCAGCTATCTAACAGAACGGTTGTCAATTTGTGCACTCAACTTCCAGAGTTAAACACGTGTGTGGATTCAGCAGTCTGCAAACACTTCCTCTGCAGAGTCCCAAAACAGGCGTTTTCAGCCCATTACCGGCATATGGAAGAAACAGCAGTAAGCACAGGGAAATATCTGCTTCTAAATCCAAAACGCAGCTATCTAACAGAACGGTTGTCAATGTGTGCACTGAACTTCCAGAGTTAAACCCGTGTGTGGATTCAGCAGTCTGCAAACACTTTCTCTGCAGAGTCCCAAAGCAGGCGTTTTCAGTCCATTACCGGCATATGGAAGAAACTGCAGTAAGCACAGGGAAATATCTGCTTCTAAATCGAAAACGCAGCTATCTAACAGAACGGTTGTCAATCTGTGCACTCAACTTCCAGAATTAAACCCGTGTGTGGATTCCGCAGTCTGCAAACACTTTCTCTGCAGAGTCCCAAAACAGGCGTTTTCAGCCCATTACCGGCATATGGAAGAAACAGCAGTAAGCACAGGGAAATATCTGCTTCTAAATCCAAAGCGCAGCTATCTAACAGAACGGTTGTCAATGTGTGCACTCAACTTCCAGAGTTAAACCCGTGTGTGGATTCAGCAGTCTGCAAACACTTTCTCTGCAGAGTCCCAAAACAGGCGTTTTCAGCCCATTACCGGCATATGGAAGAAACAGCAGTAAGCACAGGGAAATACCTGCTTCTAAATCCAAAACGCAGCTATCTAACAGAACGGTTGTCAATGTGTGCACTCAACTTCCAGAGTTAAACCCGTGTGTGGATTCCGCAGTCTGCAAACACTTTCTCTGCAGAGTCCCAAAACAGGCGTTTTCAGCCCATTACCGGCATATGGAAGAAACAGCAGTAAGCACAGGGAAATATCTGCTTCTCAATCCAAAACGCAGCTATCTAACAGAAAGGTTGTCAATGTGTGCACTTAACTTCCAGAGTTAAACCCGTGTGTGGATTCCGCAGTCTGCAAACACTTTCTCTGCAGAGTCCCAAAAACAGGCGTTTTCAACCCATTACCGGCATATGGAAGAAACAGCAGTAAGCACAGGGAAATATCTGCTTCTTAGTCCAAAACGCAGTTATCTAACAGAACGGTTGTCAATGTGTGCACTCAACTTCCAGAGTTAAACCCGTGTGTGGATTCAGTAGTCTGCAAACACTTTCTCTGCAGAGTCCCAAAACAGGCGTTTTCAGCCCTTTACCGGGATATGGAAGAAAGAGCAGTAAGCTCATGAAAATATCTGCTTCTAAATCCAAAACGCAGCTATCTAACAGAACGGTTGTCAATGTGTGCACTGAACTTCCAGAATTAAACCCGTGTGTGGATTCAGCAGTCTGCAAACACTTTCTCTGCAGAGTCCCAATACAGGCGTTTTCAACCCATTACCGGCAGATGGAAGAAACAGCAGTAAGCACAGGGAAATATCTGCTTCTAAATCCAAAACGCAGCTATCTAACAGAACGGTTGTCAATGTGTGCACTCAACTTCCAGAGTTAAACCCGTGTGTGGATTCAGCAGTCTGCAAACACTTTCTCTGCAGAGTCCCAAAACAGGCGTTTTCAGCCCATTACCGGCATATGGAAGAAACAGCAGTAAGCACAGGGAAATATCTGCTTCTTAATCCAAAACGCAGCTATCTAACAGAACGGTTGTCAATGTGTGCACTCAACTTCCAGAGTTAAACCCGTGTGTGGATTCAGCAGTCTGCAAACACTTTCTCTGCAGAGTCCCAAAACAGGCGTTTTCAGCCCATTACCGGCATATGGAAGAAACAGCAGTAAGCACAGGGAAATACCTGCTTCTAAATCCAAAACGCAGCTATCTAACAGAACGGTTGTCAATGTGTGCACTCAACTTCCAGAGTTAAACCCGTGTGTGGATTCCGCAGTCTGCAAACACTTTCTCTGCAGAGTCCCAAAACAGGCGTTTTCAGCCCATTACCGGCATATGGAAGAAACAGCAGTAAGCACAGGGAAATATCTGCTTCTAAATCCAAAACGCAGCTATCTAACAGAACGGTTGTCAATGTGTGCACTCAACTTCCAGAGTTAAACCCGTGTGTGGATTCAGCAGTCTGCAAACACTTTCTCTGCAGAGTCCCAAAACAGGCGTTTTCAGCCCTTTTCCGGCTTATGGAAGAAAGAGCAGTAAGCTCAGGGAAATATCTGCTTCTAAATCCAAAACGGAACTATCTAACAGAACGGTTGTCAATGTGTGCACTCAACTTCCAGAGTTAAACCCGTGTGTGGATTCAGCAGTCTGCAAACACTTTCTCTGCAGAGTCCCAAAACAGGCGTTTTCAGCCCATTACCGGCATATGGAAGAAACAGCAGTAAGCACAGGGAAATATCTGCTTCTAAATCCAAAACGCAGCTATCTAACAGAACGGTTGTCAATGTGTGCACTCAACTTCCTGAGTTAAACCCGTGTGTGGATTCCGCAGTCTGCAAACACTTTCTCTGCAGAGTCCCAAAACAGGCGTTTTCAGCCCTTTACCGGGATATGGAAGAAAGAGCAGTAAGCTCATGAAAATATCTGCTTCTAAATCCAAAACGCAGCTATCTAACAGAACGGTTGTCAATGTGTGCACTGAACTTCCAGAATTAAACCCGTGTGTGGATTCAGCAGTCTGCAAACACTTTCTCTGCAGAGTCCCAATACAGGCGTTTTCAACCCATTACCGGCAGATGGAAGAAACAGCAGTAAGCACAGGGAAATATCTGCTTCTAAATCCAAAACGCAGCTATCTAACAGAACGGTTGTCAATGTGTGCACTCAACTTCCAGAGTTAAACCCGTGTGTGGATTCAGCAGTCTGCAAACACTTTCTCTGCAGAGTCCCAAAGCAGGCGTTTTCAGTCCATTACCGGCATATGGAAGAAACAGCAGTAAGCACAGGGAAATATCTGCTTCTAAATCCAAAACGCAGCTATCTAACAGAATGGTTGTCAATGTGTGCACTCAACTTCCAGAATTAAAACCGTGTGTGGATTCCGCAGTCTGCAAACACTTTCTCTGCAGAGTCCCAAAACAGGCGTTTTCAGCCCATTACCGGCATATGGAAGAAACAGCAGTAAGCACAGGGAAATACCTGCTTCTAAATCCAAAACTCAGCTATCTAACAGAATGGTTGTCAATTTGTGCACTCAACTTCCAGAGTTAAACACGTGTGTGGATTCAGCAGTCTGCAAACACTTCCGCTGCAGAGTCCCAAAACAGGCGTTTTCAGCCCATTACCGGCATATGGAAGAAACAGCAGTAAGCACAGGGAAATATCTGCTTCTAAATCCAAAACGCAGCTATCTAACAGAACGGTTGTCAATGTGTGCACTGAACTTCCAGAGTTAAACCCGTGTGTGGATTCAGCAGTCTGCAAACACTTTCTCTGCAGAGTCCCAAAGCAGGCGTTTTCAGTCCATTACCGGCATATGGAAGAAACTGCAGTAAGCACAGGGAAATATCTGCTTCTAAATCGAAAACGCAGCTATCTAACAGAACGGTTGTCAATCTGTGCACTCAACTTCCAGAATTAAACCCGTGTGTGGATTCCGCAGTCTGCAAACACTTTCTCTGCAGAGTCCCAAAACAGGCGTTTTCAGCCAATTACCGGCATATGGAAGAAACAGCAGTAAGCACAGGGAAATATCTGCTTCTAAATCCAAAACGCAGCTATCTAACAGAACGGTTGTCAATGTGTGCACTCAACTTCCAGAGTTAAACCCGTGTGTGGATTCCGCAGTCTGCAAACACTTTCTCTGCAGAGTCCCAAAACAGGCGTTTTCAGCCCATTACCGGCATATGGAAGAAACAGCAGTAAGCACAGGGAAATATCTGCTTCCAAATCCAAAACGCAGCTATCTAACAGAAAGGTTGTCAATGTGTGCACTTAACTTCCAGAGTTAAACCCGTGTGTGGATTCCGCAGTCTGCAAACACTTTCTCTGCAGAGTCCCAAAAACAGGCGTTTTCAACCCATTACCGGCATATGGAAGAAACAGCAGTAAGCACAGGGAAATATCTGCTTCTTAATCCAAAACGCAGTTATCTAACAGAACGGTTGTCAATGTGTGCACTCAACTTCCAGAGTTAAACCCGTGTGTGGATTCCGCAGTCTGCAAACACTTTCTCTGCAGAGTCCCAAAACAGGCGTTTTCAGCCCTTTACCGGGATATGGAAGAAAGAGCAGTAAGCTCATGAAAATATCTGCTTCTAAATCCAAAACGCAGCTATCTAACAGAACGGTTGTCAATGTGTGCACTGAACTTCCAGAATTAAACCCGTGTGTGGATTCAGCAGTCTGCAAACACTTTCTCTGCAGAGTCCCAATACAGGCGTTTTCAACCCATTACCGGCAGATGGAAGAAACAGCAGTAAGCACAGGGAAATATCTGCTTCTAAATCCAAAACGCAGCTATCTAACAGAACGGTTGTCAATGTGTGCACTCAACTTCCAGAGTTAAACCCGTGTGTGGATTCAGCAGTCTGCAAACACTTTCTCTGCAGAGTCCCAAAACAGGCGTTTTCAGCCCATTACCGGCATATGGAAGAAACAGCAGTAAGCACAGGGAAATATCTGCTTCTAAATCCAAAACGCAGCTATCTAACAGAACGGTTGTCAATGTGTGCACTCAACTTCCAGAGTTAAACCCGTGTGTGGATTCAGCAGTCTGCAAACACTTTCTCTGCAGAGTCCCAAAACAGGCGTTTTCAGCCCATTACCGGCATATGGAAGAAACAGCAGTAAGCACAGGGAAATACCTGCTTCTAAATCCAAAACGCAGCTATCTAACAGAACGGTTGTCAATGTGTGCACTCAACTTCCAGAGTTAAACCCGTGTGTGGATTCCGCAGTCTGCAAACACTTTCTCTGCAGAGTCCCAAAACAGGCGTTTTCAGCCCATTACCGGCATATGGAAGAAACAGCAGTAAGCACAGGGAAATATCTGCTTCTAAATCCAAAACGCAGCTATCTAACAGAACGGTTGTCAATGTGTGCACTCAACTTCCAGAGTTAAACCCGTGTGTGGATTCAGCAGTCTGCAAACACTTTCTCTGCAGAGTCCCAAAACAGGCGTTTTCAGCCCTTTTCCGGCTTATGGAAGAAAGAGCAGTAAGCTCAGGGAAATATCTGCTTCTAAATCCAAAACGGAACTATCTAACAGAACGGTTGTCAATGTGTGCACTCAACTTCCAGAGTTAAACCCGTGTGTGGATTCAGCAGTCTGCAAACACTTTCTCTGCAGAGTCCCAAAACAGGCGTTTTCAGCCCATTACCGGCATATGGAAGAAACAGCAGTAAGCACAGGGAAATATCTGCTTCTAAATCCAAAACGCAGCTATGTAACAGAAGGGTTGTCAATGTGTGCACTCAACTTCCAGAATTAAACCCGTGTGTGGATTCAGCAGTCTGCAAACACTTTCTCTGCAGAGTCCCAAAACAGGCGTTTTCAGCCCATTACCGGCATATGGAAGAAACAGCAGTAAGCACAGGGAAATATCTGCTTCTAAATCCAAAACGCAGCTATCTAACAGAACGGTTGTCAATGTGTGCACTCAACTTCCAGAGTTAAACCCGTGTGTGGATTCCGCAGTCTGCAAACACTTTCTCTGCAGAGTCCCAAAACAGGCGTTTTCAGCCCATTACCGGCATATGGAAGAAACAGCAGTAAGCACAGGGAAATATCTGCTTCTAAATCGAAAACGCAGCTATCTAACAGAACGGTTGTCAATCTGTGCACTCAACTTCCAGAATTAAACCCGTGTGTGGATTCAGCAGTCTGCAAACACTTTCTCTGCAGAGTCCCAAAACAGGCGTTTTCAGCCCTTTACCGGCATAAGGAAGAAACAGCAGTAAGCACAGGGAATTATCTGCTTCTAAATCCAAAACACAGCTATCTAACAGAAAGGTTGTCAATGTGTGCACTCAACTTCCAGAATTAAACCCGTGTGTGGATTCACCAGTCTGCAAACACTTTCTCTGCAGAGTCCCAAAACAGGCGTTTTCAGCCCATTACCGGCATATGGAAGAAACAGCAGTAAGCACAGGGAAATACCTGCTTCTAAATCCAAAACGCAGCTATCTAACAGAACGGTTGTCAATGTGTGCACTCAACTTCCAGAGTTAAACCCGTGTGTGGATTCAGCAGTCTGCAAACACTTTCTCTGCAGAGTCCCAAAACCGGCGTTTTCAGCCCATTACCGGCATATGGAAGAAACAGCAGTTAGCACAGGGAAATATCTGCTTCTAAATCCAAAACGCAGCTATCTAACAGAAAGGTTGTCAATGTGTGCACTTAACTTCCAGAGTTAAACCCGTGTGTGGATTCCGCAGTCTGCAAACACTTTCTCTGCAGAGTCCCAAAAACAGGCGTTTTCAGCCCTTTACCGGCATATGGAAGAAACAGCAGTAAGCACAGGGAAATATCTGCTTCTAAATCCAAAACGCAGCTATCTAACAGAACGGTTGTCAATGTGTGCACTCAACTTCCAGAGTTAAACCCGTGTGTGGATTCAGCAGTCTGCAAACACTTTCTCTGCAGAGTCCCAAAACAGGCGTTTTCAGCCCTTTACCGGCATATGGAAGAAAGAGCAGTAAGCTCATGAAAATATCTGCTTCTAAATCCAAAACGCAGCTATCTAACAGAACGGTTGTCAATGTGTGCACTCAACTTCCAGAATTAAACCCGTGTGTGGATTCAGAAGTCTGCAAACACTTTCTCTGCAGAGTCCCAATACAGGCGTTTTCAACCCATTACCGGCATATGGAAGAAACAGCAGTAAGCACAGGGAAATATCTGCTTCTAAATCCAAAACGCAGCTATCTAACAGAACGGTTGTCAATGTGTGCACTCAACTTCCAGAGTTAAACCCATGTGTGCATTCAGCAGTCTGCAAACACTTTCTCTGCAGAGTCCCAAAACAGGCGTTTTCAGCCCATTACCGGCATATGGAAGAAACAGCAGTAAGCACAGGGAAATATCTGCTTCTAAATCCAAAACGCAGCTATCTAACAGAACGGTTGTCAATGTGTGCACTCAACTTCCTGAGTTAAACCCGTGTGTGGATTCCGCAGTCTGCAAACACTTTCTCTGCAGAGTCCCAAAACAGGCGTTTTCAGCCCTTTACCGGGATATGGAAGAAAGAGCAGTAAGCTCATGAAAATATCTGCTTCTAAATCCAAAACGCAGCTATCTAACAGAACGGTTGTCAATGTGTGCACTCAACTTCCAGAATTAAACCCGTGTGTGGATTCAGCAGTCTGCAAACACTTTCTCTGCAGAGTCCCAATACAGGCGTTTTCAACCCATTACCGTCATATGGAAGAAACAGCAGTAAGCTCATGAAAATATCTGCTTCTAAATCCAAAACGCAGCTATCTAACAGAACGGTTGTCAATGTGTGCACTCAACTTCCTGAGTTAAACCCGTGTGTGGATTCCGCAGTCTGCAAACACTTTCTCTGCAGAGTCCCAAAACAGGCGTTTTCAGCCCATTACCGGCATATGGAAGAAACAGCAGTAAGCACAGGGAAATATCTGCTTCTAAATCCAAAACGCAGCTATCTAACAGAACGGTTGTCAATGTGTGCACTCAACTTCCAGAGTTAAACCCGTGTGTGGATTCAGCAGTCTGCAAACACTTTCTCTGCAGAGTCCCAAAACAGGCGTTTTCAGCCCTTTTCCGGCTTATGGAAGAAAGAGCAGTAAGCTCAGGGAAATATCTGCTTCTAAATCCAAAACGGAACTATCTAACAGAACGGTTGTCAATGTGTGCACTCAACTTCCAGAGTTAAACCCGTGTGTGGATTCAGCAGTCTGCAAACACTTTCTCTGCAGAGTCCCAAAACAGGCGTTTTCAGCCCATTACCGGCATATGGAAGAAACAGCAGTAAGCACAGGGAAATATCTGCTTCTAAATCCAAAACGCAGCTATCTAACAGAACGGTTGTCAATGTGTGCACTCAACTTCCTGAGTTAAACCCGTGTGTGGATTCCGCAGTCTGCAAACACTTTCTCTGCAGAGTCCCAAAACAGGCGTTTTCAGCCCTTTACCGGGATATGGAAGAAAGAGCAGTAAGCTCATGAAAATATCTGCTTCTAAATCCAAAACGCAGCTATCTAACAGAACGGTTGTCAATGTGTGCACTGAACTTCCAGAATTAAACCCGTGTGTGGATTCAGCAGTCTGCAAACACTTTCTCTGCAGAGTCCCAATACAGGCGTTTTCAACCCATTACCGGCAGATGGAAGAAACAGCAGTAAGCACAGGGAAATATCTGCTTCTAAATCCAAAACGCAGCTATCTAACAGAACGGTTGTCAATGTGTGCACTCAACTTCCAGAGTTAAACCCGTGTGTGGATTCAGCAGTCTGCAAACACTTTCTCTGCAGAGTCCCAAAGCAGGCGTTTTCAGTCCATTACCGGCATATGGAAGAAACTGCAGTAAGCACAGGGAAATATCTGCTTCTAAATCCAAAACGCAGCTATCTAACAGAATGGTTGTCAATGTGTGCACTCAACTTCCAGAATTAAACCCGTGTGTGGATTCCGCAGTCTGCAAACACTTTCTCTGCAGAGTCCCAAAACAGGCGTTTTCAGCCCATTACCGGCATATGGAAGAAACAGCAGTAAGCACAGGGAAATACCTGCTTCTAAATCCAAAACTCAGCTATCTAACAGAACGGTTGTCAATTTGTGCACTCAACTTCCAGAGTTAAACACGTGTGTGGATTCAGCAGTCTGCAAACACTTCCGCTGCAGAGTCCCAAAACAGGCGTTTTCAGCCCATTACCGGCATATGGAAGAAACAGCAGTAAGCACAGGGAAATATCTGCTTCTAAATCCAAAACGCAGCTATCTAACAGAACGGTTGTCAATGTGTGCACTGAACTTCCAGAGTTAAACCCGTGTGTGGATTCAGCAGTCTGCAAACACTTTCTCTGCAGAGTCCCAAAGCAGGCGTTTTCAGTCCATTACCGGCATATGGAAGAAACTGCAGTAAGCACAGGGAAATATCTGCTTCTAAATCGAAAACGCAGCTATCTAACAGAACGGTTGTCAATCTGTGCACTCAACTTCCAGAATTAAACCCGTGTGTGGATTCCACAGTCTGCAAACACTTTCTCTGCAGAGTCCCAAAACAGGCGTTTTCAGCCAATTACCGGCATATGGAAGAAACAGCAGTAAGCACAGGGAAATATCTGCTTCTAAATCCAAAACGCAGCTATCTAACAGAACGGTTGTAAATGTGTGCACTCAACTTCCAGAGTTAAACCCGTGTGTGGATTCAGCAGTCTGCAAACACTTTCTCTACAGAGTCCCAAAAGAGGCGTTTTCAGCCCATTACCGGCATATGGAAGAAACAGCAGTAAGCACAGGGAAATACCTGCTTCTAAATCCAAAACGCAGCTATCTAACAGAACGGTTGTCAATGTGTGCACTCAACTTCCAGAGTTAAACCCGTGTGTGGATTCCGCAGTCTGCAAACACTTTCTCTGCAGAGTCCCAAAACAGGCGTTTTCAGCCCATTACCGGCATATGGAAGAAACAGCAGTAAGCACAGGGAAATATCTGCTTCTAAATCCAAAACGCAGCTATCTAACAGAAAGGTTGTCAATGTGTGCACTTAACTTCCAGAGTTAAACCCGTGTGTGGATTCCGCAGTCTGCAAACACTTTCTCTGCAGAGTCCCAAAAACAGGCGTTTTCAACCCATTACCGGCATATGGAAGAAACAGCAGTAAGCACAGGGAAATATCTGCTTCTTAATCCAAAACGCAGTTATCTAACAGAACGGTTGTCAATGTGTGCACTCAACTTCCAGAGTTAAACCCGTGTGTGGATTCAGCAGTCTGCAAACACTTTCTCTGCAGAGTCCCAAAACAGGCGTTTTCAGCCCATTACCGGCATATGGAAGAAACAGCAGTAAGCACAGGGAAATATCTGCTTCTTAATCCAAAACGCAGCTATCTAACAGAACGGTTGTCAATGTGTGCACTCAACTTCCAGAGTTAAACCCATGTGTGCATTCAGCAGTCTGCAAACACTTTCTCTGCAGAGTCCCAAAACAGGCGTTTTTAGCCCATTACCGGCATATGGAAGAAACAGCAGTAAGCACAGGGAAATATCTGCTTCTAAATCCAAAACGCAGCTATCTAACAGAACGGTTGTCAATGTGTGCACTCAACTTCCTGAGTTAAACCCGTGTGTGGATTCCGCAGTCTGCAAACACTTTCTCTGCAGAGTCCCAAAACAGGCGTTTTCAGCCCTTTACCGGGATATGGAAGAAAGAGCAATAAGCTCATGAAAATATCTGCTTCTAAATCCAAAACGCAGCTATCTAACAGAACGGTTGTCAATGTGTGCACTGAACTTCCAGAATTAAACCCGTGTGTGGATTCAGCAGTCTGCAAACACTTTCTCTGCAGAGTCCCAATACAGGCGTTTTCAACCCATTACCGGCAGATGGAAGAAACAGCAGTAAGCACAGGGAAATATCTGCTTCTAAATCCAAAACGCAGCTATCTAACAGAACGGTTGTCAATGTGTGCACTCAACTTCCAGAGTTAAACCTGTGTGTGGATTCAGCAGTCTGCAAACACTTTCTCTGCAGAGTCCCAAAACAGGCGTTTTCAGCCCATTACCGGCATATGGAAGAAACAGCAGTAAGCACAGGGAAATATCTGCTTCTAAATCCAAAACGCAGCTATCTAACAGAACGGTTGTCAATGTGTGCACTCAACTTCCAGAGTTAAACCCGTGTGTGGATTCAGGAGTCTGCAAACACTTTCTCTGCAGAGTCCCAAAACAGGCGTTTTCAGCCCATTACCGGCATATGGAAGAAACAGCAGTAAGCACAGGGAAATACCTGCTTCTAAATCCAAAACGCAACTATCTAACAGAACGGTTGTCAATGTGTGCACTCAACTTCCAGAGTTAAACCCGTGTGTGGATTCCGCAGTCTGCAAACACTTTCTCTGCAGAGTCCCAAAACAGGCGTTTTCAGCCCATTACCGGCATATGGAAGAAACAGCAGTAAGCACAGGGAAATATCTGCTTCTAAATCCAAAACGCAGCTATCTAACAGAACGGTTGTCAATGTGTGCACTCAACTTCCAGAGTTAAACCCGTGTGTGGATTCAGCAGTCTGCAAACACTTTCTCTGCAGAGTCCCAAAACAGGCGTTTTCAGCCCTTTTCCGGCTTATGGAAGAAAGAGCAGTAAGCTCAGGGAAATATCTGCTTCTAAATCCAAAACGGAACTATCTAACAGAACGGTTGTCAATGTGTGCACTCAACTTCCAGAGTTAAACCCGTGTGTGGATTCAGCAGTCTGCAAACACTTTCTCTGCAGAGTCCCAAAACAGGCGTTTTCAGCCCATTACCGGCATATGGAAGAAACAGCAGTAAGCACAGGGAAATATCTGCTTCTAAATCCAAAACGCAGCTATGTAACAGAAGGGTTGTCAATGTGTGCACTCAACTTCCAGAATTAAACCCGTGTGTGGATTCAGCAGTCTGCAAACACTTTCTCTGCAGAGTCCCAAAACAGGCGTTTTCAGCCCATTACCGGCATATGGAAGAAACAGCAGTAAGCACAGGGAAATATCTGCTTCTAAATCCAAAACGCAGCTATCTAACAGAACGGTTGTCAATGTGTGCACTCAACTTCCAGAGTTAAACCCGTGTGTGGATTCCGCAGTCTGCAAACACTTTCTCTGCAGAGTCCCAAAACAGGCGTTTTCAGCCCATTACCGGCATATGGAAGAAACAGCAGTAAGCACAGGGAAATATCTGCTTCTAAATCGAAAACGCAGCTATCTAACAGAACGGTTGTCAATCTGTGCACTCAACTTCCAGAATTAAACCCGTCTGTGGATTCAGCAGTCTGCAAACACTTTCTCTGCAGAGTCCCAAAACAGGCGTTTTCAGCCCTTTACCGGCATAAGGAAGAAACAGCAGTAAGCACAGGGAATTATCTGCTTCTAAATCCAAAACACAGCTATCTAACAGAAAGGTTGTCAATGTGTGCACTCAACTTCCAGAATTAAACCCGTGTGTGGATTCACCAGTCTGCAAACACTTTCTCTGCAGAGTCCCAAAACAGGCGTTTTCAGCCCATTACCGGCATATGGAAGAAACAGCAGTAAGCACAGGGAAATACCTGCTTCTAAATCCAAAACGCAGCTATCTAACAGAACGGTTGTCAATGTGTGCACTCAACTTCCAGAGTTAAACCCGTGTGTGGATTCAGCAGTCTGCAAACACTTTCTCTGCAGAGTCCCAAAACAGGCGTTTTCAGCCCATTACCGGCATATGGAAGAAACAGCAGTTAGCACAGGGAAATATCTGCTTCTAAATCCAAAACGCAGCTATCTAACAGAAAGGTTGTCAATGTGTGCACTTAACTTCCAGAGTTAAACCCGTGTGTGGATTCCGCAGTCTGCAAACACTTTCTCTGCAGAGTCCCAAAAACAGGCGTTTTCAGCCCATTACCGGCATATGGAAGAAACAGCAGTAAGCACAGGGAAATATCTGCTTCTAAATCCAAAACGCAGCTATCTAACAGAAAGGTTGTCAATGTGTGCACTTAACTTCCAGAGTTAAACCCGTGTGTGGATTCCGCAGTCTGCAAACACTTTCTCTGCAGAGTCCCAAAAACAGGCGTTTTCAACCCATTACCGGCATATGGAAGAAACAGCAGTAAGCACAGGGAAATATCTGCTTCTTAATCCAAAACGCAGTTATCTAACAGAACGGTTGTCAATGTGTGCACTCAACTTCCAGAGTTAAACCCGTGTGTGGATTCAGCAGTCTGCAAACACTTTCTCTGCAGAGTCCCAAAACAGGCGTTTTCAGCCCATTACCGGCATATGGAAGAAACAGCAGTAAGCACAGGGAAATATCTGCTTCTTAATCCAAAACGCAGCTATCTAACAGAACGGTTGTCAATGTGTGCACTCAACTTCCAGAGTTAAACCCATGTGTGCATTCAGCAGTCTGCAAACACTTTCTCTGCAGAGTCCCAAAACAGGCGTTTTCAGCCCATTACCGGCATATGGAAGAAACAGCAGTAAGCACAGGGAAATATCTGCTTCTAAATCCAAAACGCAGCTATCTAACAGAACGGTTGTCAATGTGTGCACTCAACTTCCTGAGTTAAACCCGTGTGTGGATTCCGCAGTCTGCAAACACTTTCTCTGCAGAGTCCCAAAACAGGCGTTTTCAGCCCTTTACCGGGATATGGAAGAAAGAGCAGTAAGCTCATGAAAATATCTGCTTCTAAATCCAAAACGCAGCTATCTAACAGAACGGTTTTCAATGTGTGCACTGAACTTCCAGAATTAAACCCGTGTGTGGATTCAGCAGTCTGCAAACACTTTCTCTGCAGAGTCCCAATGCAGGCGTTTTCAACCCATTACCGGCAGATGGCAGAAACAGCAGTAAGCACAGGGAAATATCTGCTTCTAAATCCAAAACGCAGCTATCTAACAGAACGGTTGTCAATGTGTGCACTCAACTTCCAGAGTTAAACCCGTGTGTGGATTCAGCAGTCTGCAAACACTTTCTCTGCAGAGTCCCAAAGCAGGCGTTTTCAGTCCATTACCGGCATATGGAAGAAACAGCAGTAAGCACAGGGAAATATCTGCTTCTAAATCCAAAACGCAGCTATCTAATAGAACGGTTGTCAATGTGTGCACTCAACTTCCAGAGTTAAACCCGTGTGTGGATTCAGCAGTCTGCAAACACTTTCTCTGCAGAGTCCCAAAACAGGCGTTTTCAGCCCATTACCGGCATATGGAAGAAACAGCAGTAAGCACAGGGAAATACCTGCTTCTAAATCCAAAACGCAGCTATCTAACAGAACGGTTGTCAATGTGTGCACTCAACTTCCAGAGTTAAACCCGTGTGTGGATTCCGCAGTCTGCAAACACTTTCTCTGCAGAGTCCCAAAACAGGCGTTTTCAGCCCATTACCGGCATATGGAAGAAACAGCAGTAAGCACAGGGAAATATCTGCTTCTAAATCCAAAACGCAGCTATCTAACAGAACGGTTGTCAATGTGTGCACTCAACTTCCAGAGTTAAACCCGTGTGTGGATTCAGCAGTCTGCAAACACTTTCTCTGCAGAGTCCCAAAACAGGCGTTTTCAGCCCTTTACCGGCTTATGGAAGAAAGAGCAGTAAGCTCAGGAAATATCTGCTTCTAAATCCAAAACGGAACTATCTAACAGAACGGTTGTCAATGTGTGCACTCAACTTCCAGAGTTAAACCCGTGTGTGGATTCAGCAGTCTGCAAACACTTTCTCTGCAGAGTCCCAAAACAGGCGTTTTCAGCCCATTACCGGCATATGGAAGAAACAGCAGTAAGCACAGGGAAATATCTGCTTCTAAATCCAAAACGCAGCTATGTAACAGAAGGGTTGTCAATGTGTGCACTCAACTTCCAGAATTAAACCCGTGTGTGGATTCAGCAGTCTGCAAACACTTTCTCTGCAGAGTCCCAAAACAGGCGTTTTCAGCCCTTTTCCGGCTTATGGAAGAAAGAGCAGTAAGCTCAGGGAAATATCTGCTTCTAAATCCAAAACGGAACTATCTAACAGAACGGTTGTCAATGTGTGCACTCAACTTCCAGAGTTAAACCCGTGTGTGGATTCAGCAGTCTGCAAACACTTTCTCTGCAGAGTCCCAAAACAGGCGTTTTCAGCCCATTACCGGCATATGGAAGAAACAGCAGTAAGCACAGGGAAATATCTGCTTCTAAATCCAAAACGCAGCTATGTAACAGAAGGGTTGTCAATGTGTGCACTCAACTTCCAGAATTAAACCCGTGTGTGGATTCAGCAGTCTGCAAACACTTTCTCTGCAGAGTCCCAAAACAGGCGTTTTCAGCCCATTACCGGCATATGGAAGAAACAGCAGTAAGCACAGGGAAATATCTGCTTCTAAATCCAAAACGCAGCTATCTAACAGAACGGTTGTCAATGTGTGCACTCAACTTCCAGAGTTAAACCCGTGTGTGGATTCCGCAGTCTGCAAACACTTTCTCTGCAGAGTCCCAAAACAGGCGTTTTCAGCCCATTACCGGCATATGGAAGAAACAGCAGTAAGCACAGGGAAATATCTGCTTCTAAATCGAAAACGCAGCTATCTAACAGAACGGTTGTCAATCTGTGCACTCAACTTCCAGAATTAAACCCGTGTGTGGATTCAGCAGTCTGCAAACACTTTCTCTGCAGAGTCCCAAAACAGGCGTTTTCAGCCCTTTACCGGCATAAGGAAGAAACAGCAGTAAGCACAGGGAATTATCTGCTTCTAAATCCAAAACACAGCTATCTAACAGAAAGGTTGTCAATGTGTGCACTCAACTTCCAGAATTAAACCCGTGTGTGGATTCACCAGTCTGCAAACACTTTCTCTGCAGAGTCCCAAAACAGGCGTTTTCAGCCCATTACCGGCATATGGAAGAAACAGCAGTAAGCACAGGGAAATACCTGCTTCTAAATCCAAAACGCAGCTATCTAACAGAACGGTTGTCAATGTGTGCACTCAACTTCCAGAGTTAAACCCGTGTGTGGATTCAGCAGTCTGCAAACACTTTCTCTGCAGAGTCCCAAAACCGGCGTTTTCAGCCCATTACCGGCATATGGAAGAAACAGCAGTTAGCACAGGGAAATATCTGCTTCTAAATCCAAAACGCAGCTATCTAACAGAAAGGTTGTCAATGTGTGCACTTAACTTCCAGAGTTAAACCCGTGTGTGGATTCCGCAGTCTGCAAACACTTTCTCTGCAGAGTCCCAAAAACAGGCGTTTTCAGCCCTTTACCGGCATATGGAAGAAACAGCAGTAAGCACAGGGAAATATCTGCTTCTAAATCCAAAACGCAGCTATCTAACAGAACGGTTGTCAATGTGTGCACTCAACTTCCAGAGTTAAACCCGTGTGTGGATTCAGCAGTCTGCAAACACTTTCTCTGCAGAGTCCCAAAACAGGCGTTTTCAGCCCTTTACCGGCATATGGAAGAAAGAGCAGTAAGCTCATGAAAATATCTGCTTCTAAATCCAAAACGCAGCTATCTAACAGAACGGTTGTCAATGTGTGCACTCAACTTCCAGAATTAAACCCGTGTGTGGATTCAGAAGTCTGCAAACACTTTCTCTGCAGAGTCCCAATACAGGCGTTTTCAACCCATTACCGGCATATGGAAGAAACAGCAGTAAGCACAGGGAAATATCTGCTTCTAAATCCAAAACGCAGCTATCTAACAGAACGGTTGTCAATGTGTGCACTCAACTTCCAGAGTTAAACCCATGTGTGCATTCAGCAGTCTGCAAACACTTTCTCTGCAGAGTCCCAAAACAGGCGTTTTCAGCCCATTACCGGCATATGGAAGAAACAGCAGTAAGCACAGGGAAATATCTGCTTCTAAATCCAAAACGCAGCTATCTAACAGAACGGTTGTCAATGTGTGCACTCAACTTCCTGAGTTAAACCCGTGTGTGGATTCCGCAGTCTGCAAACACTTTCTCTGCAGAGTCCCAAAACAGGCGTTTTCAGCCCTTTACCGGGATATGGAAGAAAGAGCAGTAAGCTCATGAAAATATCTGCTTCTAAATCCAAAACGCAGCTATCTAACAGAACGGTTGTCAATGTGTGCACTCAACTTCCAGAATTAAACCCGTGTGTGGATTCAGCAGTCTGCAAACACTTTCTCTGCAGAGTCCCAATACAGGCGTTTTCAACCCATTACCGTCATATGGAAGAAACAGCAGTAAGCTCATGAAAATATCTGCTTCTAAATCCAAAACGCAGCTATCTAACAGAACGGTTGTCAATGTGTGCACTCAACTTCCTGAGTTAAACCCGTGTGTGGATTCCGCAGTCTGCAAACACTTTCTCTGCAGAGTCCCAAAACAGGCGTTTTCAGCCCATTACCGGCATATGGAAGAAACAGCAGTAAGCACAGGGAAATATCTGCTTCTAAATCCAAAACGCAGCTATCTAACAGAACGGTTGTCAATGTGTGCACTCAACTTCCAGAGTTAAACCCGTGTGTGGATTCAGCAGTCTGCAAACACTTTCTCTGCAGAGTCCCAAAACAGGCGTTTTCAGCCCTTTTCCGGCTTATGGAAGAAAGAGCAGTAAGCTCAGGGAAATATCTGCTTCTAAATCCAAAACGGAACTATCTAACAGAACGGTTGTCAATGTGTGCACTCAACTTCCAGAGTTAAACCCGTGTGTGGATTCAGCAGTCTGCAAACACTTTCTCTGCAGAGTCCCAAAACAGGCGTTTTCAGCCCATTACCGGCATATGGAAGAAACAGCAGTAAGCACAGGGAAATATCTGCTTCTAAATCCAAAACGCAGCTATCTAACAGAACGGTTGTCAATGTGTGCACTCAACTTCCTGAGTTAAACCCGTGTGTGGATTCCGCAGTCTGCAAACACTTTCTCTGCAGAGTCCCAAAACAGGCGTTTTCAGCCCTTTACCGGGATATGGAAGAAAGAGCAGTAAGCTCATGAAAATATCTGCTTCTAAATCCAAAACGCAGCTATCTAACAGAACGGTTGTCAATGTGTGCACTGAACTTCCAGAATTAAACCCGTGTGTGGATTCAGCAGTCTGCAAACACTTTCTCTGCAGAGTCCCAATACAGGCGTTTTCAACCCATTACCGGCAGATGGAAGAAACAGCAGTAAGCACAGGGAAATATCTGCTTCTAAATCCAAAACGCAGCTATCTAACAGAACGGTTGTCAATGTGTGCACTCAACTTCCAGAGTTAAACCCGTGTGTGGATTCAGCAGTCTGCAAACACTTTCTCTGCAGAGTCCCAAAGCAGGCGTTTTCAGTCCATTACCGGCATATGGAAGAAACTGCAGTAAGCACAGGGAAATATCTGCTTCTAAATCCAAAACGCAGCTATCTAACAGAATGGTTGTCAATGTGTGCACTCAACTTCCAGAATTAAACCCGTGTGTGGATTCCGCAGTCTGCAAACACTTTCTCTGCAGAGTCCCAAAACAGGCGTTTTCAGCCCATTACCGGCATATGGAAGAAACAGCAGTAAGCACAGGGAAATACCTGCTTCTAAATCCAAAACTCAGCTATCTAACAGAACGGTTGTCAATTTGTGCACTCAACTTCCAGAGTTAAACACGTGTGTGGATTCAGCAGTCTGCAAACACTTCCGCTGCAGAGTCCCAAAACAGGCGTTTTCAGCCCATTACCGGCATATGGAAGAAACAGCAGTAAGCACAGGGAAATATCTGCTTCTAAATCCAAAACGCAGCTATCTAACAGAACGGTTGTCAATGTGTGCACTGAACTTCCAGAGTTAAACCCGTGTGTGGATTCAGCAGTCTGCAAACACTTTCTCTGCAGAGTCCCAAAGCAGGCGTTTTCAGTCCATTACCGGCATATGGAAGAAACTGCAGTAAGCACAGGGAAATATCTGCTTCTAAATCGAAAACGCAGCTATCTAACAGAACGGTTGTCAATCTGTGCACTCAACTTCCAGAATTAAACCCGTGTGTGGATTCCACAGTCTGCAAACACTTTCTCTGCAGAGTCCCAAAACAGGCGTTTTCAGCCAATTACCGGCATATGGAAGAAACAGCAGTAAGCACAGGGAAATATCTGCTTCTAAATCCAAAACGCAGCTATCTAACAGAACGGTTGTAAATGTGTGCACTCAACTTCCAGAGTTAAACCCGTGTGTGGATTCAGCAGTCTGCAAACACTTTCTCTACAGAGTCCCAAAAGAGGCGTTTTCAGCCCATTACCGGCATATGGAAGAAACAGCAGTAAGCACAGGGAAATACCTGCTTCTAAATCCAAAACGCAGCTATCTAACAGAACGGTTGTCAATGTGTGCACTCAACTTCCAGAGTTAAACCCGTGTGTGGATTCCGCAGTCTGCAAACACTTTCTCTGCAGAGTCCCAAAACAGGCGTTTTCAGCCCATTACCGGCATATGGAAGAAACAGCAGTAAGCACAGGGAAATATCTGCTTCTAAATCCAAAACGCAGCTATCTAACAGAAAGGTTGTCAATGTGTGCACTTAACTTCCAGAGTTAAACCCGTGTGTGGATTCCGCAGTCTGCAAACACTTTCTCTGCAGAGTCCCAAAAACAGGCGTTTTCAACCCATTACCGGCATATGGAAGAAACAGCAGTAAGCACAGGGAAATATCTGCTTCTTAATCCAAAACGCAGTTATCTAACAGAACGGTTGTCAATGTGTGCACTCAACTTCCAGAGTTAAACCCGTGTGTGGATTCAGCAGTCTGCAAACACTTTCTCTGCAGAGTCCCAAAACAGGCGTTTTCAGCCCATTACCGGCATATGGAAGAAACAGCAGTAAGCACAGGGAAATATCTGCTTCTTAATCCAAAACGCAGCTATCTAACAGAACGGTTGTCAATGTGTGCACTCAACTTCCAGAGTTAAACCCATGTGTGCATTCAGCAGTCTGCAAACACTTTCTCTGCAGAGTCCCAAAACAGGCGTTTTTAGCCCATTACCGGCATATGGAAGAAACAGCAGTAAGCACAGGGAAATATCTGCTTCTAAATCCAAAACGCAGCTATCTAACAGAACGGTTGTCAATGTGTGCACTCAACTTCCTGAGTTAAACCCGTGTGTGGATTCCGCAGTCTGCAAACACTTTCTCTGCAGAGTCCCAAAACAGGCGTTTTCAGCCCTTTACCGGGATATGGAAGAAAGAGCAATAAGCTCATGAAAATATCTGCTTCTAAATCCAAAACGCAGCTATCTAACAGAACGGTTGTCAATGTGTGCACTGAACTTCCAGAATTAAACCCGTGTGTGGATTCAGCAGTCTGCAAACACTTTCTCTGCAGAGTCCCAATACAGGCGTTTTCAACCCATTACCGGCAGATGGAAGAAACAGCAGTAAGCACAGGGAAATATCTGCTTCTAAATCCAAAACGCAGCTATCTAACAGAACGGTTGTCAATGTGTGCACTCAACTTCCAGAGTTAAACCTGTGTGTGGATTCAGCAGTCTGCAAACACTTTCTCTGCAGAGTCCCAAAACAGGCGTTTTCAGCCCATTACCGGCATATGGAAGAAACAGCAGTAAGCACAGGGAAATATCTGCTTCTAAATCCAAAACGCAGCTATCTAACAGAACGGTTGTCAATGTGTGCACTCAACTTCCAGAGTTAAACCCGTGTGTGGATTCAGGAGTCTGCAAACACTTTCTCTGCAGAGTCCCAAAACAGGCGTTTTCAGCCCATTACCGGCATATGGAAGAAACAGCAGTAAGCACAGGGAAATACCTGCTTCTAAATCCAAAACGCAACTATCTAACAGAACGGTTGTCAATGTGTGCACTCAACTTCCAGAGTTAAACCCGTGTGTGGATTCCGCAGTCTGCAAACACTTTCTCTGCAGAGTCCCAAAACAGGCGTTTTCAGCCCATTACCGGCATATGGAAGAAACAGCAGTAAGCACAGGGAAATATCTGCTTCTAAATCCAAAACGCAGCTATCTAACAGAACGGTTGTCAATGTGTGCACTCAACTTCCAGAGTTAAACCCGTGTGTGGATTCAGCAGTCTGCAAACACTTTCTCTGCAGAGTCCCAAAACAGGCGTTTTCAGCCCTTTTCCGGCTTATGGAAGAAAGAGCAGTAAGCTCAGGGAAATATCTGCTTCTAAATCCAAAACGGAACTATCTAACAGAACGGTTGTCAATGTGTGCACTCAACTTCCAGAGTTAAACCCGTGTGTGGATTCAGCAGTCTGCAAACACTTTCTCTGCAGAGTCCCAAAACAGGCGTTTTCAGCCCATTACCGGCATATGGAAGAAACAGCAGTAAGCACAGGGAAATATCTGCTTCTAAATCCAAAACGCAGCTATGTAACAGAAGGGTTGTCAATGTGTGCACTCAACTTCCAGAATTAAACCCGTGTGTGGATTCAGCAGTCTGCAAACACTTTCTCTGCAGAGTCCCAAAACAGGCGTTTTCAGCCCATTACCGGCATATGGAAGAAACAGCAGTAAGCACAGGGAAATATCTGCTTCTAAATCCAAAACGCAGCTATCTAACAGAACGGTTGTCAATGTGTGCACTCAACTTCCAGAGTTAAACCCGTGTGTGGATTCCGCAGTCTGCAAACACTTTCTCTGCAGAGTCCCAAAACAGGCGTTTTCAGCCCATTACCGGCATATGGAAGAAACAGCAGTAAGCACAGGGAAATATCTGCTTCTAAATCGAAAACGCAGCTATCTAACAGAACGGTTGTCAATCTGTGCACTCAACTTCCAGAATTAAACCCGTCTGTGGATTCAGCAGTCTGCAAACACTTTCTCTGCAGAGTCCCAAAACAGGCGTTTTCAGCCCTTTACCGGCATAAGGAAGAAACAGCAGTAAGCACAGGGAATTATCTGCTTCTAAATCCAAAACACAGCTATCTAACAGAAAGGTTGTCAATGTGTGCACTCAACTTCCAGAATTAAACCCGTGTGTGGATTCACCAGTCTGCAAACACTTTCTCTGCAGAGTCCCAAAACAGGCGTTTTCAGCCCATTACCGGCATATGGAAGAAACAGCAGTAAGCACAGGGAAATACCTGCTTCTAAATCCAAAACGCAGCTATCTAACAGAACGGTTGTCAATGTGTGCACTCAACTTCCAGAGTTAAACCCGTGTGTGGATTCAGCAGTCTGCAAACACTTTCTCTGCAGAGTCCCAAAACAGGCGTTTTCAGCCCATTACCGGCATATGGAAGAAACAGCAGTTAGCACAGGGAAATATCTGCTTCTAAATCCAAAACGCAGCTATCTAACAGAAAGGTTGTCAATGTGTGCACTTAACTTCCAGAGTTAAACCCGTGTGTGGATTCCGCAGTCTGCAAACACTTTCTCTGCAGAGTCCCAAAAACAGGCGTTTTCAGCCCATTACCGGCATATGGAAGAAACAGCAGTAAGCACAGGGAAATATCTGCTTCTAAATCCAAAACGCAGCTATCTAACAGAAAGGTTGTCAATGTGTGCACTTAACTTCCAGAGTTAAACCCGTGTGTGGATTCCGCAGTCTGCAAACACTTTCTCTGCAGAGTCCCAAAAACAGGCGTTTTCAACCCATTACCGGCATATGGAAGAAACAGCAGTAAGCACAGGGAAATATCTGCTTCTTAATCCAAAACGCAGTTATCTAACAGAACGGTTGTCAATGTGTGCACTCAACTTCCAGAGTTAAACCCGTGTGTGGATTCAGCAGTCTGCAAACACTTTCTCTGCAGAGTCCCAAAACAGGCGTTTTCAGCCCATTACCGGCATATGGAAGAAACAGCAGTAAGCACAGGGAAATATCTGCTTCTTAATCCAAAACGCAGCTATCTAACAGAACGGTTGTCAATGTGTGCACTCAACTTCCAGAGTTAAACCCATGTGTGCATTCAGCAGTCTGCAAACACTTTCTCTGCAGAGTCCCAAAACAGGCGTTTTCAGCCCATTACCGGCATATGGAAGAAACAGCAGTAAGCACAGGGAAATATCTGCTTCTAAATCCAAAACGCAGCTATCTAACAGAACGGTTGTCAATGTGTGCACTCAACTTCCTGAGTTAAACCCGTGTGTGGATTCCGCAGTCTGCAAACACTTTCTCTGCAGAGTCCCAAAACAGGCGTTTTCAGCCCTTTACCGGGATATGGAAGAAAGAGCAGTAAGCTCATGAAAATATCTGCTTCTAAATCCAAAACGCAGCTATCTAACAGAACGGTTTTCAATGTGTGCACTGAACTTCCAGAATTAAACCCGTGTGTGGATTCAGCAGTCTGCAAACACTTTCTCTGCAGAGTCCCAATGCAGGCGTTTTCAACCCATTACCGGCAGATGGCAGAAACAGCAGTAAGCACAGGGAAATATCTGCTTCTAAATCCAAAACGCAGCTATCTAACAGAACGGTTGTCAATGTGTGCACTCAACTTCCAGAGTTAAACCCGTGTGTGGATTCAGCAGTCTGCAAACACTTTCTCTGCAGAGTCCCAAAGCAGGCGTTTTCAGTCCATTACCGGCATATGGAAGAAACAGCAGTAAGCACAGGGAAATATCTGCTTCTAAATCCAAAACGCAGCTATCTAATAGAACGGTTGTCAATGTGTGCACTCAACTTCCAGAGTTAAACCCGTGTGTGGATTCAGCAGTCTGCAAACACTTTCTCTGCAGAGTCCCAAAACAGGCGTTTTCAGCCCATTACCGGCATATGGAAGAAACAGCAGTAAGCACAGGGAAATACCTGCTTCTAAATCCAAAACGCAGCTATCTAACAGAACGGTTGTCAATGTGTGCACTCAACTTCCAGAGTTAAACCCGTGTGTGGATTCCGCAGTCTGCAAACACTTTCTCTGCAGAGTCCCAAAACAGGCGTTTTCAGCCCATTACCGGCATATGGAAGAAACAGCAGTAAGCACAGGGAAATATCTGCTTCTAAATCCAAAACGCAGCTATCTAACAGAACGGTTGTCAATGTGTGCACTCAACTTCCAGAGTTAAACCCGTGTGTGGATTCAGCAGTCTGCAAACACTTTCTCTGCAGAGTCCCAAAACAGGCGTTTTCAGCCCTTTACCGGCTTATGGAAGAAAGAGCAGTAAGCTCAGGGAAATATCTGCTTCTAAATCCAAAACGGAACTATCTAACAGAACGGTTGTCAATGTGTGCACTCAACTTCCAGAGTTAAACCCGTGTGTGGATTCAGCAGTCTGCAAACACTTTCTCTGCAGAGTCCCAAAACAGGCGTTTTCAGCCCATTACCGGCATATGGAAGAAACAGCAGTAAGCACAGGGAAATATCTGCTTCTAAATCCAAAACGCAGCTATGTAACAGAAGGGTTGTCAATGTGTGCACTCAACTTCCAGAATTAAACCCGTGTGTGGATTCAGCAGTCTGCAAACACTTTCTCTGCAGAGTCCCAAAACAGGCGTTTTCAGCCCTTTTCCGGCTTATGGAAGAAAGAGCAGTAAGCTCAGGGAAATATCTGCTTCTAAATCCAAAACGGAACTATCTAACAGAACGGTTGTCAATGTGTGCACTCAACTTCCAGAGTTAAACCCGTGTGTGGATTCAGCAGTCTGCAAACACTTTCTCTGCAGAGTCCCAAAACAGGCGTTTTCAGCCCATTACCGGCATATGGAAGAAACAGCAGTAAGCACAGGGAAATATCTGCTTCTAAATCCAAAACGCAGCTATCTAACAGAACGGTTGTCAATGTGTGCACTCAACTTCCTGAGTTAAACCCGTGTGTGGATTCCGCAGTCTGCAAACACTTTCTCTGCAGAGTCCCAAAACAGGCGTTTTCAGCCCTTTACCGGGATATGGAAGAAAGAGCAGTAAGCTCATGAAAATATCTGCTTCTAAATCCAAAACGCAGCTATCTAACAGAACGGTTGTCAATGTGTGCACTGAACTTCCAGAATTAAACCCGTGTGTGGATTCAGCAGTCTGCAAACACTTTCTCTGCAGAGTCCCAATACAGGCGTTTTCAACCCATTACCGGCAGATGGAAGAAACAGCAGTAAGCACAGGGAAATATCTGCTTCTAAATCCAAAACGCAGCTATCTAACAGAACGGTTGTCAATGTGTGCACTCAACTTCCAGAGTTAAACCCGTGTGTGGATTCAGCAGTCTGCAAACACTTTCTCTGCAGAGTCCCAAAGCAGGCGTTTTCAGTCCATTACCGGCATATGGAAGAAACAGCAGTAAGCACAGGGAAATATCTGCTTCTAAATCCAAAACGCAGCTATCTAACAGAATGGTTGTCAATGTGTGCACTCAACTTCCAGAATTAAACCCGTGTGTGGATTCCGCAGTCTGCAAACACTTTCTCTGCAGAGTCCCAAAACAGGCGTTTTCAGCCCATTACCGGCATATGGAAGAAACAGCAGTAAGCACAGGGAAATACCTGCTTCTAAATCCAAAACTCAGCTATCTAACAGAACGGTTGTCAATTTGTGCACTCAACTTCCAGAGTTAAACACGTGTGTGGATTCAGCAGTCTGCAAACACTTCCGCTGCAGAGTCCCAAAACAGGCGTTTTCAGCCCATTTCCGGCATATGGAAGAAACAGCAGTAAGCACAGGGAAATATCTGCTTCTAAATCCAAAACGCAGCTATCTAACAGAACGGTTGTCAATGTGTGCACTGAACTTCCAGAGTTAAACCCGTGTGTGGATTCAGCAGTCTGCAAACACTTTCTCTGCAGAGTCCCAAAGCAGGCGTTTTCAGTCCATTACCGGCATATGGAAGAAACTGCAGTAAGCACAGGGAAATATCTGCTTCTAAATCGAAAACGCAGCTATCTAACAGAACGGTTGTCAATCTGTGCACTCAACTTCCAGAATTAAACCCGTGTGTGGATTCCGCAGTCTGCAAACACTTTCTCTGCAGAGTCCCAAAACAGGCGTTTTCAGCCAATTACCGGCATATGGAAGAAACAGCAGTAAGCACAGGGAAATATCTGCTTCTAAATCCAAAACGCAGCTATCTAACAGAACGGTTGTAAATGTGTGCACTCAACTTCCAGAGTTAAACCCGTGTGTGGATTCAGCAGTCTGCAAACACTTTCTCTACAGAGTCCCAAAAGAGGCGTTTTCAGCCCATTACCGGCATATGGAAGAAACAGCAGTAAGCACAGGGAAATACCTGCTTCTAAATCCAAAACGCAGCTATCTAACAGAACGGTTGTCAATGTGTGCACTCAACTTCCAGAGTTAAACCCGTGTGTGGATTCCGCAGTCTGCAAACACTTTCTCTGCAGAGTCCCAAAACAGGCGTT